>NC_069133.1:33800316-34100316 GCF_026914265.1 Mya arenaria | reverse complement strand
AGGTAACAAGTAAGAGTACGCGGTGTATGAAATAAACATCGGAAGTCTGAATATTTATTTCTTAGTGTAATGCAGTTCAAGAGTACGTTGCACGTCAGTGTTTACGATATTAAAGAAATTTAATATAATACACCATGAGGGCCATATGACATAATAAGGACAGGCCATTTACCCATCGAAGGTGTATATGGACCGAGGCGTAAGCCGAGGTCTGTTCACCTTCGGGGGCTGAGTAGGCGGTTATTATAATGCCATATGTCCCGAAGTGGTATATTATATGAAAGAGGATGATCTTAAGCGAAGTGATATTGCTAATTTTCGACCATATGAGAGCGTTCAGTTATGGCAGGATAAATGTGGACTTGAATTGAACCAAAGATTTGTATTATATATATATTTTTTTCTAATTTAGATGAAAAACAGATTGTTCATTCACCGTGCTATATTCAGGCCACACCACGAGGAGGCGCTCTCGTCATGGCCCATCCCCCACCCCCACCCAAAACCTACCCTCATTTAGTTGAAGAAGTTTCAACACATTCCTAATTTGTTACGTACTACAGCTTCAGAGAACATTGAAATGCAACAGCATCTTCAAAAAATCATAAAAAAAATTGGTCTAATTGCAAATAACCTCCCTCCCTTATGGACTTTCATTTCGTATTATTTTAAGACGGACTGCTTATGCAATGTTAAAAATATTCATCAATTAATCCCGAAAGAAATCGATACTTATTTTGAAATAATCATCCTATTCTGCGAAAACAGTTAGGTTGCCGAAACATTCACGGGAATGACCGTAAAGTGATATGTTCGAATTAAAGGTAATTAACAACCGTCTTGCCACTATGACAGTACTCGTGAACTGTACCTTGTTTGTTATATAGACCTATCTAGCTCACAAACATTTTTCTATAAACCTTAATATCCCGTTTTAGAACTATTCACATAAAGGCATACCAGCATTTAAATGGGTTAGTAATCATACAGAAATGCAATGTTTTAAGTCCACGTAAGAGAGCTATGTAATGGCTCTCTTCAGCAGCAATGTAGCACTAGTTAACGCGCAAGGGTTGTGGCAAATGTAAAGCATGTATAATAATAGAAGTTAAATACACATATGATAGCCTGAACAGTCAGTGTATAAAACAAAATAAATAAAACATATGTACAAGATGTAAAACTGAGTTGACAAAACAGTTGTATAGTGACTGTCAATTATCAAGCAAAGCATACAAAGAACCCATGGCTAGAAAGATAGGTATAATGGTGTGACATTGTTGGCAGTACTGTTGAATGTCACGTCAATGCATATGTCTCAGCTTTCCCTAAAGGGGGACATAAACTGAAAACATAAGCACCCTTTTTTCATTTTTTAAGTACAGTTGTTACTTCATGCGTACCTCAAAGACTCGAAAGCGAAACGCGAGGAAAATATGCCTGTAACATGTCATGTTGTCGAGCAAGTTCGAACTCTTCATGAACTTTTCCTGAACTATTTTTATTTATTTGTTGTTGATGCGATATAGAGAAATATTTCATCATAAAGCGATGATTAAGGAATAATCCATCCCAGTAAATGTAGTCGACATCAGCTAACCGTATTTATTGCTGGCCGTTTACAAAAGGAGTAATTGCATTTGCGACGTGAGTTGCGCTGAGAGATATGCCACCTCAGTGAGACTGAAGTTTCCCTACAATGGGATTCACGGCGGGTCTCTGCAGCAACAAACTCACGCGCTTAAATGGGTTTCACCGATTGTCTAGCTCTGACATAAATGGTACACCCCAAAATTGAATTTACCATGTATATCGTTTGACATAAAAGTGCATGTTGACATCAGCTAGCCGCTATTATTGCTTATTATTGGCGCATGGTTTTCGACGACGACAAAAGGTTAACGCAATTTGGAAAAAGGAGGAGTTGCACTTGCGACGCGAGTTGCGCTGAGAGATATGCCACCTCAGTGAGACTGAAGTTTCCCTACAATGGGATTCACGGCGGGTCTCTGCAGCAACAAACTCACGCGCTTAAATGGGTTTCACTGATTGTCTAGCTCTGACATAAATGGTACACCCCAAAATTGAATTTACCATGTATATCGTTTGACATAAAAGTGCATGTTGACATCAGCTAGCCGCTATTATTGCTTATTATTGGCGCATGGTTTTCGACGACGACAAAAGGTTAACGCAATTTGGAAAAAGGAGTAGTTGCACTTGCGACGCGAGTTGCGCTGAGAGATATGCCACCTCAGTGAGACTGAAGTTTCCCTACAATGGGATTCACGGCGGGTCTCTGCAGCAACAAACTCGCGCGCTTAAATGGGTTTCACTGATTGTCTAGCTCTGACATAAATGGTACACCCCAAAATTGAATGTACCATGTATATCGTTTGACCTAAAAGTGCATGTTGACATCAGCTAGCCGCTATTATTGCTTATTATTGGCGCATGGTTTTCGACGACGACAAAAGGTTAACGCAATTTGGAAAAAGGAGTAGTTGCACTTGCGACGCGAGTTGCGCTGAGAGATATGCCACCTCAGTGCGACTGAAGTTTCCCTACAATGGGATTCACGGCGGGTCTCTGTAGCAACAAACTCACGCGCAAGCACTTCAAAAGGTATGACATGTTTTCCAGAGTAGACACAGCATGGCACGAGCAAAAATGATACAAAATGTTACACAATTCAAAAACACATTTTATGAACAAAAAGACATACAATAAAACACATAACATCTAAAATGACAAAAAATTTTTGTACCGGACAATGGCGCACAGTAAATCCACAACAAACAATTGAATGCGCTTATGCATGAATTTGATGTTACTCCATATAATGGGAAATTTTCGTTTGGTAATTTTCAACACGCTTTTTTCGGGTACGTCGGCGTCACATGATCTCCCATATGAGGCGCCCTATCAGATATGGTAAAAAACAGTAAAATTTGGGGTTAGTCCGTAAGTAGCTGGACATGATGAAGGCAACGACATCAGCATTTACGTAGTTTCAATTAATCTAGATGTTCCTGTACATAACGAATGTTCTGGTCTTACCGAGCGCCATATCCGGTGATCTTATATATATATCGAAACAATTAACACACATAATTACAACACAACTGAGAAGCACAATTAAGGCGTTTTCGAAGCACAGCTAGACAAACTGATACATGACATAGGTCTTTAATATATTTAAATGTCCGCTGACTGGATTTAAATGTATGTTTTTTTTAATTTCTTTGCCATTTTGATTTCATCTATATGTGTTTTAATCGGTGGTAGCTGTGTGAATTATTTTGTTGTATTATTTTCATTTTAAAGAAGGATTTTGAAAAGTTATCTGCATTTCATACAGCGCCCTTAACTGACTGTGAACACAAGTGGAGGTTACACAATTTCTACAAACAGTAAAAAACGGGGACCAAGTGACAGTTGAAAAGATGGAAATAAACTGGGCAAAAGAAACGCGAAATTATACACCAATAGATTAAGTTTGGTAAAATGTGGCAAATATCACAACAACACAAGCATGACATGGACATAAATAATGGTTGCATAGAAGTATTCATGTTGAGCTTCATTTTTTCGAGAACAACCTCAGTTAAGAAGGTCCGTAAATTCTACATTATATAATGAAAAAATGTGTAGATTTAAGTTGAAAATAGTTGCCCGTTAATTTTATAAAATTGCAAACATAAGTACAGCTGCTTAATTCAATGTACAACGCGATCTACTTGCGTGCGGCGATTTCTTACTTTGTAAACCGTTCATAGACATTTGAGGTTGTTTTCGTAGGAAATGGCCAAGGTGCTCCGAATGAAAACATCGGCGTACATGCATAAATAGATTGCATAGATTATAAATATAACAAAGTGACCACGAAAAAATATTGCATAGAATAATCAACATCAACTCATTGCACACAATATCTGATACAATACAAATAAAACATTACAAAATCATGTGCTACTGTCACCGACTTTAATGTGAACTGATTGGTAACTGAATGTGAATTTGCAGTGAGCATTAAAAGTCCTAAATGAGCTAATTCTTGAAAAATAATTTAAATTAAATTATAATACCATATACATCTTTTCGTAAATTTTTACAGTTGTTACAATCTGTGAAATCTTGTCTTACTTAGCAAGTAGCGATGCTTTACTTTATCAAACAGTCGGCTAACCACAATAGAAAATCTGCACAAGTTAGAGAACAAAAGGTGACACACATTACATAAAATATTAACATATATACAAAAACAACACTATCTTGAAATACTCATGTAGTTTAGTATTAAGAATTGTCTTCTGAGAACATTATGCCAAAATATCGAAATGTTAAACCGTCTCATTCTTAACAAATTAAGTTGGTGAATCCCAAACATCTATTTCAGCCGTAATTGCGAGTTAAAAAACGTCACAGATGCTAATATATTAATATGTGTAAACATCTATCTCATTACTTTTAATTAAAATACAATTTGAACTTTTGTATAGAAATGTTAGGTAATGAAACCAAAAAATAAATAAAAAATATTGCAATGTGCTTCTGGCTGGATTCGAACCATTATCATGAAACCCTCAAAATATTCTTAGTCCCTGTGCTTAACACTACAGGCTAAAGCATTGAGTATCGAGTGGAGGTTTTATTAGGGATGTGCTGCCTTAATGGTCGCATACTTCAGGAACTGTACAAATACATTTCTATATTCCCCAATGTTCTTTCATATTATTTGTACACTGGTGACACGTCATCTTGTTTTGAGTAATAGCTGGATTATACACTCAATTCGCCCATTCTTAATCATCATGATTTAATTTCAGCTCATATAACTGTCTTAGAAAACAACACATTGCAGGGAATGTGTATCGGTTTAGTGGCAGTGAACTGCTACTACCATTCTTCTTTGTGATTACGCTTGGCTAGAATAAATCGCGTTATTAATCACAAGCTGAGGGATTTCGCTTTCTGTACGGCAAATTGGATTCGCACGCACGCAAGCACGCATGCACGCACGCACAACTGCTTTGACTGTAGTCAGTGGCAAAAGTACAATAAATGAAGACAAACTTCATCCTGCAATGTTTATTATGCTGAACACATGAACAGATACAAATTAACATTATTGACGAATGAAACGAGCACAATTACATGTACCGGCACACTGCCGACCTAATTCTATAAAACAACTTTTTCAGTCCCTTTTCATTTAAACTTTGTCTCGCATGAACTCGGCTGGCAAACGTATGTGGGGAAGCCGCAAAACTTCAACGAGCTCTCTCTCTCTCTTCCCCAGCAACTGGTTAATTCGTGCGCGCTGGCTTGCAAAAGACCTGTACCCCAACCCGTCCCGGAATGCTCCACGCTCCCCAATCTCCAACACCAGGATGGTAGATACACCACTGTCAAGGAAGTCCTGGGCAATGTCAAGTACGGCCGCCACTATGTCCTTCGGTACGGATGTAGTTGTGATATCATTGCCGCCCAAACTCACTACCACCAAGTCCGCCCCGTACATCTTCACCTGTTTCAAAAGTCCTGGTTTGGGTTTGGAAGCTTTCATCCCGCCCGCACCAAAGAAACGCACCTCCATAGGCACCTAAAAGAATACATTTAATATTGTAAATGGCTTCACAGTCGTTGCCTTTGTAATATTCTTTTCAATTATCACCTCATTGCAACATTGTTTTAATAATTGTCATCCGTATATATTCAATTGAAGTAAAACATAATATATACAAAACAGAATATATATGCGGCCTTTCAATTATAGAATTACTACACAACTTATGACTGTAACATTTCCCAGTGTGCAAAGTGCTTAAACATCACATATGAATACATAATATATCATTGTACATTCAGACCTAATATTTAGTACGCTTAATTAGGTTGAGTCATTAAATCGTGACAGTAGGTGTTTACAAAAAGTCTACAAGCTGCACTCTCACAGATTGACCATCCTAAAACTTTTTAGTACGAGTATATTGGCATGTCGTTATATGACAACTAGAAACAAACACGTATAAATCGCCGATGTAAGCTAACTAAATAGGAAGTTAGGTTTTACTGTACATAGTGAGTGAACATGAAAAAACAACGCACCTTGAGGTCCTCATTGCAGAATGCGTCTAGTCGCCAGACGTGACTGTCCCCGAAAATTGCAACTTTCTTCATTTTTAATAACAAGAGTGAACATAACATACATGGAATATATTTGAACACACCTTTATATATACTGACAATCTGACGATTGTGCTCAAGCCATGCCAAGGTGTTAATTCTGCTACAAACACTCATTACACGGTTCTAACTTTGATATATCAACAAGCGCTTTCATTAGGTACTGCGAATTCACACCCTTTTACCAAACACGTGAAATTTAACATATCACGCTCTCAAGGTGTTCCGACTTTAATTAGCCAATTTTAAAATCCATATTCGCTTTCAACTATTCCCCAAATATTCCTCGCCTTTCTTTTTAAAAGCAAATGCTTACAACGCTTTTCCTAAAATGTATTCACTAAATCTATATTGTACTATTATTATACCAAGAACAATACGAATATAATTGATAAAACATACATATATATAGAAACACTGACGTGCAATGTACTCTTGAACTGCACTGCATTAAGAAATAAATATTCCGACTTCAGATGTTTCTCTCATACACCGCGTACTCTTACTTGTTACCTTCGTGTAAATAAAACAGAACAGATATTTTATTAAGACTTGTACAACGTACATCATCTTCTTAACCACAAATGAATAATAAATAAACAAACACATGCTATGACATAGGTTATACATAATATGAAATAGAATCATAAATACATTCAAAAAATTATTCACATCAGGTGAGGATGAACAAAACTATTATAATTATAAGTGAATATTTAAAGTTTATCTTCAAATACTCCTTTGTGTAAATACAAGATTTAATTTCTGGTTCACAGGAGCATCCCGTTTTGAACCTGACCGCCATTGGGGTTCAATACACATCGTATTATAGTCATCAGTGACAGCATGGTTCCAAGTACTGACCGCACGATAAGAATCTGTCACAGCGGGGTGTCATTACTGATAGGTATCAGACATGGACCAATATCTCACAATGACATGTCCATATCGATATTGAGACGAATATTTCATGTATGAATTTAAATAGTATGCTTTATGATATTAAATCTTATATTAAGCCTTTATTCATTAAATACACTTTCCTATCATTGTCATGACAAATGTTAAAACATGTTGATGATTCTTATTTAGGTACAGTGATGGTATTTATGTGAAATTGTGCAATTTGCATTTCTTTCTTCGCGAGATTGTGCAATGAAACATACCAAGCGATTCCACATAACAGTTGAGACACATACAAATCGTTATGATACACATAAGAACAATTGTATAAACTAGGCACACAATTGTTAGATATTCTTTTTCTTATGTACAAGTGATTCAAAGGTAATATTTCTACTATTGATACAACCTTATTCATTGTGATTTGACTATAATGTTTTCTGGCTTCATGTAAATGACCGTCCGATACTCGTATTGGGTATCATATGAATTGTAGTTAGAAATTTACATTATATCTGCCGCCATGTATATATGTTTTGTATAGGACCTCATTTGCCATGTTTATGGTATGAGAGAATAAACCGTGTTTGACTTTGACTTTGAATATAATCAACTCCCGCTTGATACCAATTATTCACCTTTCTCGACACACAACTTGTTCACAATACACAATTATTACTTATCGATTAACTTATACAGCACCATTTTTAACCACACGTTCAAAGGCGCTTTACAACGAAATAAACGGATAACTTATTACAGGAAATACCAATAACAAATAATACACCTTTAAAACATTCAATATACGATATACTTAAAATACGAATAGCAACCAAACACAATGAAATGTGATATTGAACTAGTCGTTAAAACATTAACATATATGAAATTAAAAGGACTTCCCGGGATTTAGCCATCCCCCTCGTCCGACTTCCACACCCCCCTCCACCCACCAACAACTTTGGCATACAGGACGACCAAAATGAAGTATTAAATATCGGCGTACACACCCTCGCATACTTTTTTGTATACGGTAAGGTACGACCCTACCCTCCCTTACCTCTACAATTTGAAATGAGATATGTGAAAGTAGTATTTGAGACTTCTTCGTAGCCACCACCCCCTCCTCCGACTCCCCCACCACTCTCCAACCAACCTCAACCACGACATACAACCCACTTAAACACAATACAGTTTTAAACCATACTGCATACTCTTGTGTATGTACTTAGAAATATGAATGGGGTTCCCGGGGTTTAATCACTCCCTGCCCCACCCCAACTACTCCGACTCCCCCACCCCTCTCCAACCACCAAGATATACAGCATACAACCCACTAAAACACAATGCAATTTTGAAGGAACGGCGTAAGAACCTCCTCGCATACTCTTCTTTTGTACGAACTTTTGAAAATGAAAGGGGGTCCCGGGTTTTAGTCCCCACGACCCCCATCCCCACCCTCCCTAGGCTTCCCCACCCCTCTCCAACCTCCAACAATTACGGCATACAACATTCGAACACAATAAAGTAGTAAATCCGGGCGTATTTAAGAAAACGCTATATACCTCAGAAAATGGAAGGGATTTTCGGTATTTACGGGGATTTTCGGGTTTCGGTAATTCCACCGACCCCAATGATCATGGCCAAGCAAAAGACTTACAACGTCCCAAGACACCACACATAATACAAAACTTAGAATATCGTCGAAGGTAATTTATGGGTATACGCCTTGACACGGTCAGTGAAAACTAAGCAAGAATCAGTTGTCTGTTACCGCCTTGGCATGGTCAGTGAAACCAAACAAGAATCAGTTGTCTGTTACCACCTTGGCATGGTCAGTGAAAACTAAGCATCAGTTGACTGTTACCGCCTTGGCATGGTCAGTGAAAACTAAGCATCAGTTGTTTGTTATCGCCTTGACACGGTTAGTGAAAACTAAGAAAGCATCAGTTACCTGAAACAGCCTTGACACGCTCATTGAAAAACAAGCTAGCATCAGTTGTCTGTTACCGCCTTGGCATGGTCAGTGAACACTAAGCAAGCATCAGTTGTCTGAAACCGCCTTGACAAGCTCATTGAAAACCAAGATAGCATCAGTTGTCTGTAACCGCCTTGACACGGCTAGTGAAAACTATAACAAGCATCAGTTGTCTGTTAGCACCTTTGCATGGTCAGTGAAATCAAAGCAAGCATCAGTTGTCTGTAACCGCCTTGGCACGTTCAGTGAAATCTAAGCAAGCATCATTTATCTGTTACCGCCGTGGCATGGTCAGTGAAAACTAAGCAAGCATCAGTTGTCTGTTACCGCCTTGGCACGGTCAGTGAAATCTAAGCAAGCATCAGTTGTCTGTTACCGCCTTGGCACGGTCAGTGAAATCTAAGCAAGCATCAGTTGTCTGTTACCGCCTTGGCACGGTCAGTGAACACTAAGCAAGCATCAGTTATCTGTTACCGCCGTGGCATGGTCAGTGAAAATACAGCAAGCATAAGTTGTCTTTTACCGCCTTGGCACGGTCAGTAAAAACTAAGCAAGCAACAGGTCTTTGTAACTGCCTTGACACGGTCAGTGAAAACTAAGCAAGCATCAGTTGTCTGTTACCGCATTGGCACGGTCGGTGAAAACTTTTACAAACATCAGTTGTCTGTTACCGCCTTAGCACGGTCAGTGAAAACTAAGCAAGCATAAGTTGTCTGTAACCGCCTTGGCACGGTCAGTGAAAACAACGCAAGCATCAGTTGTCTGTAACCGCCTTGACACGGTCAGTGAAAACTAAGCAAGCATCAGTTGTCTGTAACCGCCTTGACACGGTCAGTGAAAACTAAGCAAGCATCAGTTGTCTGTAACCGCCTTGACACGGTCAGTGAAAACTAAGCAATCATCAGTTATCTGTTACCGCCTTGGCATGGTCAGCGAAAGCTAATCAACATAGGTTTTCTTTTATCGGTAGTGCAAAACTAAAAGCAAGCATCAATTGTCTGTTACCGCCTTGGCACGGTCAGTTAAAATATTTTACAAGCATCAGTTGTCTGTTACCGCCTTTATATGGTCAGTAAAAACTTAGCATGCATCAGTTGACTGACTGTAACCGCCTTTACATGGTCAAGTAAAACTATAAGCAAACATCAATTGTCTTTAATCGCTTTGGTGTGGTCAGTGAAAACTATAAGCAAAAATCAGTTGTCTGTAACCGCCTTGATTCGGTCAATGAAAACTATAAGCAAACATCAATTGTCTGTATCCGTCTTAATTCGGTCAGTGAAAAATATAAGCAAACATTAGTTGTTTGTAACCGCCTTGATACGCCGTTAGTTTAAGACTAGTCCATATTGGGCCACTAATAAGTATATATTACTAAGATGGTATCTATTCCGATGACTAAATGAAAAAAATCTCAAATAGTGCTGACGTCTCGATCAATGTATGTAAACAGGTGTTAGACGTAATATATGATAGCATGTACGCCTCGTGGATCCCATATCGGGTCATCTACTAACCAAGTAACATTTAAAAACTTTCTTCACAACAATTGAAAAGTTTTAAGATGCACTCTTATTGTCCAAAAAAGATGTACTACAATTGATACAATTGTTTTTATTTCCCAAAAAAGGATTTATAAATATCGAAAACAATGCTTATTATGAAGAATACCATGTTACTTTTGAAGGAAATGAGCCGAAAACACGGTATTTCTACCTTGTGAGACGACAGTTGATCACTGTGAATCTTTTAGGACCCACCAGTCATTTAATATTTTTTGCGTTTTCATCTATTAAATACACGGTTTTAATCTTGTTATCAGTTATTAATATTTTCCATAAATGCATTATTTAGTAAGTAGTTTAAAGTTTATCACTCAAAATTTGAGTTTGTTATGCATGTGTATGTATTGATTTTAAATACGAGTGTCACATCAAACCAATTGTATATTTCAGTTACAGATTCGTTTTGGATGGGCCTCACTGACTATCTAGAGAAGGGTACCTACGTTGATACTAGCCGGCAACTTCCGGTTCCCATGGGGAACCTCACATTCCGTCAAGGGTATCCCAAGGGGAGCACCAATGAGAATTGCGTATACGTTTACTCCCCGCCCCTAATTCTTAGTGACGGAAGTTGTGGAAATGGTAATAGATTTGTGTGTAGGTGTCCAATGTTGACGACGGACTAGACCGTGTATACTATTAAAGCTGCACTCTCACAGATTGAACTTTTAGACAACTTTTTTTATCTTGGAACAAGTCTGTAATGCGAAATTGCATGCAAACCATTCATATAAGACCGCTGACTAAAAAGATTTCAGTCACAGATTTTTCTTATTATTTCAAAAAGTGATGTTTTACGCATTTTTCTTAAACCGTTAGTAACGCTTTTAGCCATAAAACATTAACTTTGAACTGAAATATGAAAATCTGCGTTCTTATATTTTGTCAGCAGTCTTCAGTTATCACTGGCTTGCAGATATTTACGCAAAATCTTGCTCATTCCAAGAGAAATAAGAAGAAAAGTTATAAAAACGGTTAATCTGTGAGAGTGCAGCTTTAAGATATGAACATTCCTGATAAAAAGTTATTTTTCTTATTCTGCAATTGTTTGTTACGATATTATTATTCCATGTTGTTATGTTAAAATTGTATCCATATCATATTAAAAAATTAACACTTGTATGTGCCTTTGTCAGCTTTTCTGTCTTCGTTTTCTTTTTTCATTGACCAATAATAGTGTACACAGATTATTTTGTTCACATATGGTCACAAAGATACATGAAAAATGATAAAGGAAAGTCAACAATCTCGAAGGGATTCGCTAATGAACTTTTTTGTATGACAAAATTAAGTGTGGTAAATAATTAGGAGTGTTAAAACTAAGATACTGACGGCTGGAACCCTTCAAAAAATGTTGACAAATGCTCAAATATTGTCTTTGAAGTCCACAATATCGTTTGGCGTTAGTAAAAATTTTCAACAACAGGTTTAAAGGTTAAATTATCCTACAGCGTTTGTACGTTTCCTTGTGGGCGAGCGTTTTGTTGTCAGCTATTTAGTTTTATGTTGAATGTACCGGTGTGAGTTCACTCACCACTAAAACCAGTTGTTTATAACTTTCGTTGTATGCAGTTTCGGTATCAAAAAGACTAATAATAATAATAATAATAATAATAATAATAATAATAATAATAATAATAATAATAATATATAATAATAATAATAATAATAAGTGTTTTCAGATGCGTTACCGTGAAAAATATGGTCCAAAAACATGAGCGATACCTCTTATATTTGAATGTGATAGAGAAACGTGAATTGTACCAAGTACTGAAACAAACGAATTGAATGCACCGACCTGGATTCGCTCCCCTCTACAACCAGATTTGTGTTATTCTTTAATTGTATTTTTTTCTGTAATTGTGGTATCAAAGAGTAAAATAATTACAATATAAGTATTTTCAGATGCATTTCTGGAATAATTATTTTTGGGGTCAAAACAGGAGCGAGTCCCTTTAAACCCCCACAGTGAAACTAGTAAGCATACATCGTATAGCAAATGAGCGCCTATATCAGAAGTAGTAGGGAAACTTGTAGGAGCAGGCAAATGTTTATCAATTTAGAACAATATACGCAACAAGACGAACAACTGATTTGCATATAGACCTTTAAATCACCGATAGCTTATATAATGGTTAAACTTATTGTGTTACCGACAAAGGACAGCCTGATTGACTTTTAATTTCGCTTCTATTGTCACTCTTGTATTTGAGCGCGTAATGGTAACGCCCCTTGTTTAGTAATGGATCCGTGGTCTAGTGTCAACCACTTTACAGTTAATCCAGGGGTTACAGGTTCGATTTCCCGCGGCAACACTACAACACTTCTAATCTTCCTCCCTGAGGGACCTTGAATTGGGGTCCCGTGTGACAATGCAATATATCGGTGCACGATAAAGAACCAGGGTAGCTCTAACCATGGTAACATTATGTCTGTACACTATGCTCCAAAATCCTAAAATTACTAACAATCTTATCGGAGCAATCACAGAATGGGCTTTGCCCGAGTTCGAGTATAATTACGCTTACATACCAATCCTCCTTGTTTATACATGGCAGTGTCCCTTTTTGAAAAAAATAATCAATATTCACGCAGATCGCCTTCAAAACATGACTTGTCTGACCAAAATACCACAAACTAGTTATTTTAAGGATTTATGTTTTACTCCTGCATGAAGTGATGGCATGGCATCCCAAATGACATAAAGAGATTGACGACATTCGAATATTAAAAACGACATTGTCAAATATGTTGACGATTCAACCTATAAGAACGGCAAATAAAACGTCGATTACAATGAAAATTCAAACTTCCAATATATTTATAATACTGTCCTCGCATTGGTCCAAACATTACATCGACCATTATGGAAAGATACATGGCGTGATATAAGTTATTAAATATGTCATGGCTTTGCTTGCGGTTGTCAATGTGGCCTGTATCAAATATGTATATTTTCTTCTTCAATTATTTTTTGCATAAACATTTTTCATTCACTGAAATCGCACTTTAAAGACAAATTAAATTCGAAATTGAAAACGCATTATTCATATTGGTCTATATGTCTTTATTTGTATTATAAACACAACAAATAAGTAATAAGAAAAAGAAGAAATGTAAATGAATACATGCAAACAAATGGTCAAGTGGACGGACTATCATGTATAATTTATAAGCAATAGGTCAGCTACACTGTAGATGAAGGCAAAACGATATTGAAACAAGTAGCATGAATCCCATTTCAGTACACAAATATATAATGAACCATGAACAAAAGCAAGAACTGTTTCTAAAAACATTAGTTGTCCATAAAAAAATAAAAAATTGTATTATTCGGTGGGTGGGGGTTGTTGTTGTTGTTTTTTTGCATTAATATATACCATTTTGGGCAATGGGTGGACGCATATAATCGTAAGTAGTATGACTAGGGGATATCATCGAATATTCGGCTAAAGAGGAATATTATAATATCAAATGAATTCCAGTTGTTTCCCTTACATACAAAAGTTTGTGCATGGCAACACACTAAATATTCAAAAAGTCAAACAAGTTGACACAAAGTATGCTTTATAGCAATAAAAATATAACATGTACAATAAAAGCCGTGATATAAACGTATATCTGATTATGCTATTTGACACACGTGTGCTTAATTAAAATACAAACAAAACGTTAACAATAAAAGCCAAGGTTAATAAGCATATCCGGTTATGCTTTTTGGCACAAAACCATGGTAAAAGAGCATATGCGATTATCCTATTTGACACAAAATAGTGTTAAAATGCATATCCAATTAAGCTATTTGACATTAAATGTAATAGTAAAAAGCATATCCGATTATGTTATTTTATACAACGTCATAGTAAAAGCATATCCGATTATGCTCTTTTATACAATGTCATAGTAAAAAGCATATCCGATAATGCTATTTTATACAACGTCATAGTTAAAGCATATCCGATTATGCTATTTGATTCAACGTCATAGTAAAAAGCATATTGGACTATACTGTATGACACAACGTCATGGTAAAAAAACACATATTTTTTTATCCGATTATGCTATTTGACTCATGGTAACTATGCTATTTTACACAATCAAAAGTGAACTGGATTGCTATAATTTTTTAACAATAAAAAACCTATTAGGCCCCAAAAAACCTTTGTTTCCACTAACACCTCTAAATATAGGGTAGGAATGTAGGCAGGCAAAACTGTCTTTCTATTTCTTTTTTTTTTTGACGGACCGGAATTCTATACCAAACAGTCCTTTATCAGGGTATATCACTTTTGTAGAAAAATTTAATTATAAAATGGTCAAATTTAAACATTTTCAATCAAAAACAGTCCTTTATCAGGGTATATCACTTTTGTAGAAAAATTTAATTATAAAATGGTCAAATTTAAACATTTTCAATCAAAAATACACATTATTTTCAAGAAATTACGAAAAAAATCCACACTTCGCAAAAGAAGTAAAGTCTCGGGAGGGAAAATTGAGTTACCCAGGATAGAAGAAACAAACAATTTTTACGCCTAAGCAAATCTGGCTATATTTTAAAGCATAAAATATTCAAAAAATAAAATGGTATCACAGAAACGAATTATATATCATATAGGCAATACCCTTTTATGCCACTATAATGCTGTATTCCGTTTTAGAGGCTGGGTCAACGTATAGCTTCATATAGCTTCATAGTGTTGATTTCTTCATAAAATAATCCAGTTATGCACCAGTCAATTGTAACCACGGCCCCCAGGTCCGGGGAATAGCGGGATTTTGACTTTAATTCCAGCCAAGCCAGGGTAAAATCCCCGCCCTGAGGAGACGTACTGATGGTAAACTCCTCGCCAAATGCCCTTGCACCCTAGGGGCGCTAGGTAAGACCCACGTCACCGCTATATTTGGCGTGAAGACAAAACAACGGCATTTACCCGGCATTGCGGGGCCACATGAAAGGTAAAAACACGGCCCATTTTCCAGGCTATCCCCGGTATACACCGGACCTGGGGGTCCGTGGTTACAATTGACTGGTGCATTACCACTACCATGACATTCTTGTATAAAAGCATGAAAAATATTGAGCATCTGGTAAACTGGTAATATATCATCTTAATGGTGTTATTTTCATTTGTGCGATTTCTGGTTCTGATGCAATTCGTTGTTTTTTATAAGAACTCGAAAAAAATATGAAACTTGAAATTAATTTTAGTGTTATCATTTTGAGCACTCATTTATTTTACTGTTAATTCTGTTTCTTAATTAAAGTTGCACTGTCACAAATTGTCAGTTTTGACATTTAAAACAAACGAATCAGCTTATTTGGCACCAATACCTTCAATTCAGTCATATAAGATAACTCACAATAGAACAGATCTAAATCGTTTGGAAAATTGTCCAAAATTTCATTTTCCTAAAGAGTTATTAACGCTTTACAACCTTTGGCCATTTTTAGCGTATGTAAGAAAACACTGCGATCTGATCTTTCTCATCAGTCTTTTACCACTGATGTTCACAAAATTACTCTAAAAATTGTTCATTTCAAGACAAAAAATATTAAAGACAATCTGTGATAGTACAACTTTAAGTGGTTGGTCGTGTTCAGTATCTCGCCTCCACTTCGTCAGGACTCGGGCCAACTTTGTTCCTGGAATGTTGAAAACAAGTTATAAACAGCATTGAAGTCTTAAGTCTCAAACACTTATAAATTCGTTTAACATGTGTTATCCTAAAAACACATACAGTCGAAGCTCGCTATGCCGAACTCTGTTATCTCGAAGTACTGGTTATGTCGAACCTTTTTCGAATGTGTTGGGCTAAGTTTTACACTTTTAGTAGTTCGGTTATATCGAAGGTTCGTTATCTCGAAGTATTTCCAGAGGTCCCAACGACTTTGAAATAGCGAGTCTCGATTGTATTTCCAAATGAAATGGTTTTTGTTTTATTCGTCATTATACTGTAAACAATAATGCTTTTGAAAAATGATTCTGGTTACTATTGAACACCGTAGTTCATTTTCCGAACCTTCAATCAAAGATGATCATTTTTGTCCGCAGTCTAGCCCCATCGGGATTCAAAACTGCAAATTTTAATATTGTAACTCATCATTCATGGTGAATTCTGCTAAAATATATAATTTGAAAGTTTAACTATAATTTTACATATATTTTGTTACAACTAGGGCTATGGTAACACAAGTCTCAGTCCGAGTCTAGACTTATACTCCGAAAAGCGCTTTAGTTATAATAAAAGATGTTGTTTCGTTTAACCAAATTAACGGTAGATAATTGAACAATCGAAATACATGTAGCTATAACCTTCATAAAATGTCAGTATCACTCCTCAACTAGATGGAAAGATATACTGAAATGAAGATTTGCAGTTTTGCCACTTAAGTCTCAAACTTGAAATTGTTCGTTATTATGGCCCAAGACCTCTTGTCATTGTCAATGCGTTCTGACTTTAAGTGCAGTCTTCAAAGACTTAGGACCGTTCGCACGATCCTGGGCCTGGTTAATAATAGTTTTTGACCATGAGCATAATGCTGGATCGGGCTTATTACAGTTTTTGACCATGAATATGATGCTTCGCCGGGCTATTTACAGTTTTTGACCATGAATATGATGCTTCGCCGGGCTATTTACAGTTTTTGAGCATGCACATGATCCTGAGTTGGGTTAATTAGAGCATTTGACCATAAGCATGATGCTGGGTCGGGTTAATTACAGTTTTTTTACCATAAGCATGATGTTTGGTCGGGTAAGTTATCGTTTTTGACCATGAACATGATCCTGCGTCGGTAGAAATATAGTTTTGAGCATGATGGTTGGTGAGTCTTAATATTGATTGAACTTGATGCTGCATCTTATGGGCCCTGGTTTGCACTTTACATGCGTAGAATAGCTTGACCAAGGTAGTTAAGTTTAAACTTTATTTACATTACAACGATTGTGACGAAAGTTATTGATTTGGTATGAAACGTAACTCGTGTTGGCACGATTTTGCACTAGAGTGTAATCTTGAGTTGTTGACGAACCCGGAGAACCTGGAGAAAACCCACATGTCCGACTTGATGACCACAAACCAAACACAAGTGAGTTTTCTCCCCGTTCTCTGGTTTCTCTCACAACACAAAACCACACTCTCACATGACACCGTGCAAACGAGAGTGACAAATTGTAGTAAGAGCTGTTGTTGTTGCTGTTGTTGTTGTTGTTGTTGTTGTTGTTGTTTTTCTCAATATGTCGGCACGTCCATTAGAAATATTGTACTTACTCAAACGGTTGATCCTCCGGGTCCACACTTCTATAGTGTTTGGCAAGCTTTACGGCAAATATCAGGCTCGGAACGAAGAAAAACAGACACCAACCGATGGAAAACCAGAATCCGTTCTGAAATTTTAGTTTGAGATATGCAGAAAGGACGGTATAGGGTAGCGTGATTGACATTTTGCTAACAAAATGTATCCAAAACATTTTTTTTCTTATTTGCGATTGTTTGCTTGTGTTTGTTCGTTTATGATGTTTATTGTAATTGATTTACGTGTAAATAAAGTATAAAATCGAAAGCAACTGCAACGGGGAGCAGCCACAATGATAGTAGCAGTTGCAAAACATGTACGGCAAAACTTGGCTGAGGACAATGGCAGAGTCTTAACTTGCTTAGTTTTCACTGACCGTGTCAAGGCGGTTGCCCAATCATTAACCCAAATGACGAGTTCCTACTAAGTATTAACTGACCGTGCCAAGACGGTTAACCCAACATTTACTCAATGACGAGTTTCTACTTAGTTTACATTGACCGTGCCAAGGCTTTAACCCAAACATTTACCCAATGACGAGTTTCTACTTAGTTTACATTGACCGTGCCAAGGCGATAACCCAAACATTTACAAACGAATATATTCATTGGTGTTTATGGGTTTGCTTGACATTGATATTTGTGCCTTTAAACGGGATCTTGATGAATTGGTATTTTCTAGGTCAATTGATCCCACATTGTTTACATAATGCCGAAGTTACAAAGTTTAAAGTTACAATTTCTGAAGTACTGAATTATTTTAGTAAAAATTTCGAAACAGGAAAAAACGCCGCTTTGGCTTTGACGTAAGGCCATCGTTATGCTAAGTTATACTAAACAACAATATGGAATTAAAACGGTCATATGGGAGTTCAAATATGTTTAAGAACATTAAAAGAATTCAAATTCGTTTAAGAACATTAAAGGAGTTCGAATTCGTTTCATAATAATTCGTATGAACAGTAAAGGAGTAGATTTTGTTTAATAATAAACTCATATGAATATTAAGGGAGCTTGAATTATTTAAACATTGCATTCATATGTACATTCTTTATAAACATTGAGCTCATTTGCTCATTTAGGGAGTTTAAATACTTTAAAAACATTAAATTCATATGCACATTTAGGTAAGCAACATTGAATTCATACATGCATTTCTTTTATATGAACATTTGGGGTGTTCATTCATAAAACTAACATGTAATTCATATTTTTATACTCATTTAGGGAGTTAAAATTGATTTAATTTGTTAATAAAACATTTATGATAAACTACTCACAAACGCGTCAATAATGTACTGACACACAGCAACTCCTATGATGGAGTGATACAGGTTCCAGACTGGGGTACATTTGCCAACGTCTTCCAGCAGCTGTGGAAAAGAAATTTCGATTGTAAAATATTTGTCAGTGGATTTTAACATTCTGAAACTTAAAAATATTTCATTCTAGTCGAATGTTTAAATACGATGCATATATGCTCATGGGTGGTATTTAATATATTGATCTTAATTGGATCAAAGAACGATGTAGCTAATCGGATTGCTTGATATAACAAACGGACCCATACAATGAATGAAGTCAATGATGTATAATCACAACTTGAACTGATCTTTGTTTAAATTGGAATATTTTAAGTAAAGATTCAACAAGAGACAGCCCTGTACAGTTGAGACAAAAATGTTCTCAAATGTTCTCAAAGCTCGATTAAACATTTTATAATGTGTTTTATTTCGTTATGGCGATTGTTTAACCATTTCCATTTTATGGTAAAGTAATGAAAGTATATTAAGTACATCATTAATAAGTATTTTAATTTCATGTGTTAATGTTTTATCATGTTGCTATGTAGAAGTTCTAAAAAGAAAGTGACCATTGCCCAAATAGTATTGGATGGTTAACCAGGCATCAAACTGTCGCATTCTTGTACATCGGGTAACTTTACTCACCGATTTCTTTGTGGATGTTACAAAAACTTCTGCAATATGTATCACTTCATTCTTGAATTTTCCAACCAACTGAAAAACAGAAAAAGAAAATAGCACACGACGAACAGCATATTGATTCAGTGATGATGTTTCAATGAACGCGAGTATCAGCGTATACACTCAGTGACGATGTTTCAAAGAACGCGAGTATCAGCGTAAATACTCAGTGACGATGTTTCAATGCACGCGAGTATCAGCGTAAACACTCAGTGACGATGTTTCAATGCACGCGAGAATCAGCGTAAACACTCAGTGACGATGTTTCAAGGAACGCGAGTATCAGCGTAAACACTAAGTGACGATGTTTCAAGGAACGCGAGTATCAGCGTAAACACTCAGTGACGAAGTTTCAAGGAACGCGAGTATCAGCGTAAACACTCAGTGACGATGTTTCAATGCACACGAGTATCAGCGTAAACACTCAGTGACGATGTTTCAATGCACACGAGTATCAGCGTAAACACTCATTGAAGATGTTTCAATAAACGCGAGTATCAGCGTAAACACTCAGTGACGATGTTTCAATGCACACGAGGATCAGCGTAAACACTCAGTGACGATGTTTCAATGCACACGAGTATCAGCGTAAACACTCAGTGACGATGTTTCAATGCACACGAGTATCAGCGTAAACACTCAGTGACGATGTTTCAATAAACGCGAGTATCAGCGTAAACACTCAGTGACGATGTTTCAATGCACACGAGTATCAGCGTAAGCACTCAGTCACGATGTGTCAATGCACACGAGTATCAGCGTAAACACTCAGTGACGATGTTTCAATGCACACGAGTATCAGCGTAAACACTCAGTGACGATGTTTCAATGCACACGAGTATCAGCGTAAACATTCAGTGACGATGTTTCAATGCACACGAGTATCAACATAAACACTCAGTGACGATGTTTCAATGCACACGAGTATCAGCAAAAACACTCAGTGACGATGTTTCAATGGACACGAGTATCAGCGTAAACACTCAGTGACGATGTTTCAATGCACACGAGTATCAGCGTAAACACACAGTGACGGTGTTTCAATGCACACGAGTATCAGCGTAAACACTCAGTGACGATGTTTCAATGCACACGAGTATCAACATAAACACTCAGTGACGATGTTTCAATGCACACAAGGATCAGCGTAAAAACTCAGTGACGATGTTTCAATGCACACGAGTATCAGCGTAAACACTCAGTGACGATGTTTCAATGCACACGAGTATCAGCGTAAACACTCAGTGACGATGTTTTCAACATAAACACTCATTGAAGATGTTTCAAAGAACGCGAGGATCAACATAAACACTCAGTGAAGATGTTTCAAGGAACGCGAGTATCAGCGTAAACACTGATTGAAGATGTTTCGATCAACACGAGTATCAACATAAACACTCATTGAAGATGTTTCAATAAACGCGAGTATCAGCGTAAACACTCAGTGACGATGTTTCAATGCACGCGAGTATCAGCGTAAACACTCAGTGACGATGTTTCAATGCACGCGAGTATCAGCGTAAACACTCAGTGACGATGTTACAATGCACGCGAGTATCAGCGTAAACACTCAGTGACGATGTTTCAATACACGCGAGTATCAGCGTAAACACTCAGTGACGATGTTTCAATGCACACGAGTATCAGCGTAAACACTCAGTGACGATGTTTCAACGCACACGAGTATCAGCGTAAACACTCAGTGACGATGTTTCAATGCACACGAGTATCAGCGTAAACACTCAGTGACGATGTTTCAATGCACACGAGTATCAGCGTAAACACTCAGTGACGATGTTTCAATGCACACGAGTATCAACATAAACACTCAGTGACGATGTTTCAATGCACACGAGTATCAGCGTAAACACTCTGTGACGATGTTTCAATGCACACGAGTATCAGCGTAAACACTCAGTGACGATGTTTCAATGCACACGAGTATCAGCGTAAACACTCAGTGACGATGTTTTCAACATAAACGCTCATTGAAGATGTTTCAAGGAACGTGTGGATCAACATAAACACTCAGTGAAGATGTTTCAAGGAACGCGAGTATCAGCGTAAACACTCATTGAAGATGTTTCGATGAACACGAGTATCAACATAAACACTCAGTGACGATGTTTCAATAAACGCGAGTATCAGCGTAAACACTCATTGAAGATGTTTCGATGAACACGAGTATCAACATAAACACTCATTGAAGATGTTTCAATAAACGCGAGTATCAGCGTAAACACTCAGTGACGATGTTTCAATGCACGCGAGTATCAGCGTAAACACACAGTGACGATGTTTCAAGGAACGCGAGTATCAGCGTAAACACTCAGTGACGATGTTTCAATGCACACGAGTATCAGCGTAAACACTCAGTGACGATGTTTCAATGCACACGAGTATCAGCGTAAACACTCAGTGAAGATGTTTCAATGCACACGAGTATCAGCGTAAACACTCAGTGACGATGTTTCAACATATTAAACACTCATTGAAGATGTTTCGATGAACACGAGGATCAACATAAACACTCATTGAAGATGTTTCAAGGAACGCGAGGATCAACATAAACACTCATTGAAGATGTTTCAAGGAACACGAGTATCAAAATAAACACTTAGTGACGATGTTTCAAGGAACGCGAGTTTCAACAAGGAACGCGAGGATGAACATAAACACTCAGTGACGATGTCTCAAGGAACGCGAGTATCAAACAATAAGTGACGATGTTTCGAGGAACGCGAGTATCAAACGATAAGTGACGATATTTCAGGGAACACTAGTATCAAACACTAAGTGACGATATTTCGAGGAACTCGAGTATTAAACACTAAGTGACGATTTTTCGAGGAACTCGAGTATTAAACACTAAGTGACGATATTTCGAGGAACGCGAGTATCAAACACTAAGTGACGATATTGCAAAGAACAGGAGTATCAAACACTAAGTGACGATGTTTCAAATAATACGAGTATCAAACACTAAGTGACGATGTTTCGAGGAACACGAGTATCAAACACTAAGTGACGATGTTTCGAGGAACACGGGTATCAACACTAAGTGGCGATGTTTCAAGGAACGCGAGGATGAACATAAACACTTAGTGACGATGTTTCAAGTAACGCGAGGATCAACATAAACACTTAGTTACGATATTTTAAGGAGATCGAGGATAAACACTTAACACTTAGTGACGATGTATCAAGGAACGCGAGAATCAACATAAACACTAAGTGATGATGTACTAGTAAACACTTAGTGGCGATGTTTCAAGGAACGCGAGTATCAACATAAACACTTAGTGGCGATGTTTCAAGGAACGCGAGTATCAACATAAACACTTAGTGGCGATGTCTCAAGGAACGCGAGGATCAACATAAACACTTAGTGGCGATGTTTCAAGGAACGCGAGGATCAACATAAACACTTAGTGACGATGTTTCAAGGAACGCGAGTATCAACATAAACACTTAGTGACAATGTCTCAAGGAACGCGAGTATCAACATAAACACGTAGTGACGATGTTTCAAGGAACGCGAGTATCAACATAAACACTAAGTGATGATGTACTAGTAAACACTTAGTGACGATGTTTCAATGCACGCGAGTATCAACATCAACACTCAGTGACGATGTTTCAAGGAACGCGAGTATCAGCGTAAACACTAAGTGACGATGTTTCAAGGAACGCGAGTATCAGCGTAAACACTCAGTGACGATGTTTCAATGCACACGAGGATCAGCGTAAACACTCAGTGACGATGTTTCAATGCACACGAGTATCAGCGTAAACACTCAGTGACGATGTTTCATTGCACACGAGTATCAGCGTAAACACTCAGTGACGATGTTTCAATAAACGCGAGTATCAGCGTAAACACTCAGTGACGATGTTTCAATGCACACCAGTATCAGCGTAAACACTCAGTGACGATGTTTCAATGCACACGAGTATCAGCGTAAACATTCAGTGACGATGTTTCAATGCACACGAGTATCAACATAAACACTCAGTGACGATGTTTCAATGCACACGAGTATCAGCAAAAACACTCAGTGACGATGTTTCAATGCACACGAGTATCAGCGTAAACACACAGTGACGGTGTTTCAATGCACACGAGTATCAGCGTAAACACTCAGTGACGATGTTTCAATGCACACGAGTATCAACATAAACACTCAGTGACGATGTTTCAATGCACACAAGGATCAGCGTAAACACTCAGTGACGATGTTTCAATGCACACGAGTATCAGCGTAAACACTCAGTGACGATGTTTCAATGCACACGAGTATCAGCGTAAACACTCAGTGACGATGTTTTCAACATAAACACTCATTGAAGATGTTTCAAAGAACGCGAGGATCAACATAAACACTCAGTGACGATGTTTCAATAAACGCGAGTATCAGCGTAAACACTCATTGAAGATGTTTCGATGAACACGAGTATTAACATAAACACTCATTGAAGATGTTTCAATAAACGCGAGTATCAGCGTAAACACTCAGTGACGATGTTTCAATGCACGCGAGTATCAGCGTAAACACTCAGTGACGATGTTTAAATGCACGCGAGTATCAGCGTAAACACTCAGTGACGATGTTTCAATGCACGCGAGTATCAGCGTAAACACTCAGTGACGATGTTTCAAGGAACGCGAGTATCAGCGTAAACACTCAGTGACGATGTTTCAATGCACACGAGTATCAGCGTAAACACTCAGTGACGATGTTTCAATGCACACGAGTATCAGCGTAAACACTCAGTGACGATGTTTCAATGCACACGAGTATCAGCGTAAAAACTCAGTGACGATGTTTCAATGCACACGAGTATCAGCGTAAACACTCAGTGACGATGTTTCAATGCACACGAGTATCAACATAAACACTCAGTGACGATGTTTCAATGCACACGAGTATCAGCGTAAACACTCTGTGACGATGTTTCAATGCACACGAGTATCAGCGTAAACACTCAGTGACGATGTTTCAATGCACACGAGTATCAGCGTAAACACTCAGTGACGATGTTTTCAACATAAACGCTCATTGAAGATGTTTCAAAGAACGCGAGGATCAACATAAACACTCAGTGAAGATGTTTCAAGGAACGCGAGTATCAGCGTAAACACTCATTGAAGATGTTTCGATGAACACGAGTATCAACATAAACACTCAGTGACGATGTTTCAATAAACGCGAGTATCAGCGTAAACACTCATTGAAGATGTTTCGATGAACACGAGTATCAACATAAACACTCATTGAAGATGTTTCAATAAACGCGAGTATCAGCGTAAACACTCAGTGACGATGTTTCAATGCACGCGAGTATCAGCGTAAACACACGGTGACGATGTTTCAAGGAACGCGAGTATCAGCGTAAACACTCAGTGACGATGTTTTAAGGAACGCGAGTATCAGCGTAAACACTCAGTGACGATGTTTCAAGGAACGCGAGTATCAGCGTAAACACTCAGTGACGATGTTTCAATGCACACGAATATCAACATAAACACTCAGTGACGATGTTTCAATGCACACAAGGATCAGCGTAAACACTCAGTGAAGATGTTTCAATGCACACGAGTATCAGCGTAAACACTCAGTGACGATGTTTCAATGCACACGAGTATCAGCGTAAACACTCAGTGACGATGTTTTCAACATAAACACTCATTGAAGATGTTTCAAAGAACGCGAGGATCAACATAAACACTCATTGAAGATGTTTCAAGGAACGCGAGTATCAGCGTAAACACTGATTGAAGATGTTTCGATGAACACGAGTATCAAAATAAACACTTAGTGACGATGTTTCAAGGAACGCGAGTTTCAACAAGGAACGCGAGGATGAACATAAACACTCAGTGACGATGTCTCATGGAACGCGAGTATCAAACAATAAGTGACGATGTTTCGAGGAACGCGAGTATCAAACGATAAGTGACGATATTTCAGGGAACACTAGTATCAAACACTAAGTGACGATATTTCGAGGAACTCGAGTATTAAACACTAAGTGACGATATTTCGAGGAACTCGAGTATTAAACACTAAGTGACGATATTTCGAGGAACGCGAGTATCAAACACTAAGTGACGATATTGCAAAGAACACGAGTATCAAACACTAAGTGACGATGTTTCAAATAATACGAGTATCAAACACTAAGTGACGATGTTTCGAGGAACACGAGTATCAAACATTAAGTGACGATGTTTCGAGGAACACGGGTATCAACACTAAGTGGCGATGTTTCAAGGAACGCGAGGATGAACATAAACACTTAGTGACGATGTTTCAAGTAACGCGAGGATCAACATAAACACTTAGTTACGATATTTTAAGGAGATCGAGGATAAACACTTAACACTTAGTGACGATGTATCAAGGAACGCGAGAATCAACATAAACACTAAGTGATGATGTACTAGTAAACACTTAGTGACGATGTTTCAAGGAACGCGAGTATCAACATAAACACTTAGTGGCGATGTTTCAAGGAACGCGAGTATCAACATAAACACTTAGTGGCGATGTCTCAAGGAACGCGAGGATCAACATAAACACTTAGTGGCGATGTTTCAAGGAACGCGAGGATCAACATAAACACTTAGTGACGATGTTTCAAGGAACGCGAGTATCAACATAAACACTTAGTGACAATGTCTCAAGGAACGCGAGTATCAACATAAACACGTAGTGACGATGTTTCAAGGAACGCGAGTATCAACATAAACACTAAGTGATGATGTACTAGTAAACACTTAGTGACGATGTTTCAATGCACGAGAGTATCAACATCAACACTCAGTGACGATGTTTCAAGGAACGCGAGTATCAGCGTAAACACTAAGTGACGATGTTTCAAGAACGCGAGTATCAGCGTAAACACTCAGTGACGATGTTTCAATGCACACGAGGATCAGCGTAAACACTCAGTGACGATGTTTCAATGCACACGAGTATCAGCGTAAACACTCAGTGACGATGTTTCAATGCACACGAGTATCAGCGTAAACACTCAGTGACGATGTTTCAATAAACGCGAGTATCAGCGTAAACACTCAGTGACGATGTTTCAATGCACACGAGTATCAGCGTAAACACTCAGTGACGATGTTTCAATGCACACGAGTATCAGCGTAAACATTCAGTGACGATGTTTCAATGCACACGAGTATCAACATAAACACTCAGTGACGATGTTTCAATGCACACGAGTATCAGCAAAAACACTCAGTGACGATGTTTCAATGCACACGAGTATCAGCGTAAACACACAGTGACGGTGTTTCAATGCACACGAGTATCAGCGTAAACACTCAGTGACGATGTTTCAATGCACACGAGTATCAACATAAACACTCAGTGACGATGTTTCAATGCACACAAGGATCAGCGTAAACACTCAGTGACGATGTTTCAATGCACACGAGTATCAGCGTAAACACTCAGTGACGATGTTTCAATGCACACGAGTATCAGCGTAAACACTCAGTGACGATGTTTTCAACATAAACACTCATTGAAGATGTTTCAAAGAACGCGAGGATCAACATAAACACTCAGTGAAGATGTTTCAAGGAACGCGAGTATCAGCGTAAACACTGATTGAAGATGTTTCGATGAACACGAGTATCAACATAAACACTCATTGAAGATGTTTCAATAAACGCGAGTATCAGCGTAAACACTCAGTGACGATGTTTCAATGCACGCGAGTATCAGCGTAAACACTCAGTGACGATGTTTCAATAAACGCGAGTATCAGCGTAAACACTCAGTGACGATGTTTCAATGCACGCGAGTATCAGCGTAAACACTCAGTGACGATGTTTCAAGGAACGCGAGTATCAGCGTAAACACTCAGTGACGATGTTTCAATGCACACGAGTATCAGCGTAAACACTCAGTGACGATGTTTCAATGCACACGAGTATCAGCGTAAACACTCAGTGACGATGTTTCAATGCACACGAGTATCAGCGTAAACACTCAGTGACGATGTTTCAATGCACACGAGTATCAACATAAACACTCAGTGACGATGTTTCAATGCACACGAGTATCAACATAAACACTCAGTGACGATGTTTCTATGCACACGAGTATCAGCGTAAACACTCTGTGACGATGTTTCAATGCACACGAGTATCAGCGTAAACACTCAGTGACGATGTTTCAATGCACACGAGTATCAGCGTAAACACTCAGTGACGATGTTTTCAACATAAACGCTCATTGAAGATGTTTCAAAGAACGCGAGGATCAACATAAACACTCAGTGAAGATGTTTCAAGGAACGCGAGTATCAGCGTAAACACTCATTGAAGATGTTTCGATGAACACGAGTATCAACATAAACACTCAGTGACGATGTTTCAATAAACGCGATTATCAGCGTAAACACTCATTGAAGATGTTTCGATGAACACGAGTATCAACATAAACACTCATTGAAGATGTTTCAATAAACGCGAGTATCAGCGTAAACACTCAGTGACGATGTTTCAATGCACGCGAGTATCAGCGTAAACACACGGTGACGATGTTTCAAGGAACGCGAGTATCAGCGTAAACACTCAGTGACGATGTTTTAAGGAACGCGAGTATCAGCGTAAACACTCAGTGACGATGTTTCAAGGAACGCGAGTATCAGCGTAAACACTCAGTGACGATGTTTCAATGCACACGAGTATCAGCGTAAACACTCAGTGACGATGTTTCAATGCACACGAGTATCAGCGTAAACACTCAGTGAAGATGTTTCAATGCACACGAGTATCAGCGTAAACACTCAGTGACGATGTTTCAATGCACACGAGTATCAGCGTAAACACTCAGTGACGATGTTTCAACATATTAAACACTCATTGAAGATGTTTCGATGAACACGAGGATCAACATAAACACTCATTGAAGATGTTTCAAGGAACGCGAGGATCAACATAAACACTCATTGAAGATGTTTCAAGGAACACGAGTATCAAAATAAACACTTAGTGACGATGTTTCAAGGAACGCGAGTTTCAACAAGGAACGCGAGGATGAACATAAACACTCAGTGATGATGTCTCGAGGAACGCGAAGATGAGTATCAACACTTAGTGACGATGTCTCAAGGAACGCGAGTATCAAACAATAAGTGACGATGTTTCGAGGAACGCGAGTATCAAACGATAAGTGACGATATTTCAGGGAACACTAGTATCAAACACTAAGTGACGATATTTCGAGGAACTCGAGTATTAAACACTAAGTGACGATATTTCGAGGAACTCGCGTATTAAACACTAAGTGACGATATTTCGAGGAACGCGAGTATCAAACACTAAGTGACGATATTGCAAAGAACACGAGTATCAAACACTAAGTGACGATGTTTCAAATAATACGAGTATCAAACACTAAGTGACGATGTTTCGAGGAACACGAGTATCAAACACTAAGTGACGATGTTTCGAGGAACACGAGTATCAACACTAAGTGGCGATGTTTCAAGGAACGCGAGGATGAACATAAACACTTAGTGACGATGTTTCAAGTAACGCGAGGATCAACATAAACACTTAGTTACGATATTTTAAGGAGATCGAGGATAAACACTTAACACTTAGTGACGATGTATCAAGGAACGCGAGAATCAACATAAACACTAAGTGATGATGTACTAGTAAACACTTAGTGACGATGTTTCAAGGAACGCGAGTATCAACATAAACACTTAGTAGCGATGTTTCAAGGAACGCGAGTATCAACATAAACACTTAGTGGCGATGTCTCAAGGAACGCGAGTATCAACATAAACACTTAGTGGCGATGTTTCAAGGAACGCGAGGATCAACATAAACACTTAGTAGCGATGTTTCAAGGAACGCGAGTATCAACATAAACACTTAGTGGCGATGTCTCAAGGAACGCGAGTATCAACATAAACACTTAGTGGCGATGTTTCAAGGAACGCGAGTATCAACATAAACACTTAGTGGCGATGTCTCAAGGAACGCGAGTATCAACATAAACACTTAGTGGCGATGTTTCAAGGAACGCGAGTATCAACATAAACACTTAGTGGCGATGTTTCAAGGAACGCGAGTATCAACATAAACACTTAGTGGCGATGTCTCAAGGAACGCGAGGATCAACATAAACACTTAGTGGCGATGTTTCAAGGAACGCGAGTATCAACATAAACACCTAGTGGCGATGTTTCAAGGAACGCGAGGATCAACATAAACACTTAGTGACAATGTCTCAAGGAACGCGAGTATCAACATAAACACTTAGTGACGATGTTTCAAGGAACGCGAGTATCAACATAAACACTAAGTGATGATGTACTAGTAAACACTTAGTGACGATGTTTCAAGTAACGCGAGTATCAACATAAACACTTAGTGGCAATGTTTCAAGGAACGCGAGTATCAACATAAACACTTAGTGGCGATGTCTCAAGGAACGCGAGGATCAACATAAACACTTAGTGGCGATGTTTCAAGGAACGCGAGTATCAACATAAACACTTAGTGGCGATGTTTCAAGGAACGCGAGTATCAACATAAACACTTAGTGGCGATGTTTCAAGGAACGCGAGTATCAACATAAACACTTAGTGGCGATGTTTCAAGGAACGCGAGTATCAACATAAACACTTAGTGACAATGTCTCAAGGAACGCGAGTATCAACATAAACACTTAGTGACGATGTTTCAAGGAACGCGAGTATCAACATAAACACTAAGTGACGATGTCTCAAGGAACGCGAGTATCAACATAAACACTTAGTGACGATGTTTCAAGGAACGCGAGTATCAACATAAACACTTAGTGACGATGTTTCAAGGAACGCGAGTATCAACATAAACACTTAGTGATGATGTTTCAAGGAACGCGAGTATCAACATAAACACTTAGTGACGATGTTTCAAGGAACGCGAGTATCAACATAAACACTAAGTGATGATGTTTCAAGGAACGCGAGTATCAACATAAACACTTAGTGGCGATGTTTCAAGGAACGCGAGTATCAACATTAACACTTAGTGGCGATGTTTCAAGGAACGCGAGTATCAACATAAACACTTAGTGGCGATGTCTCAAGGAACGCGAGGATCAACATAAACACTTAGTGGCGATGTTTCAAGGAACGCGAGGATCAACATAAACACTTAGTGACAATGTCTCAAGGAACGCGAGTATCAACATAAACACTTAGTGACGATGTTTCAAGGAACGCGAGTATCAACATAAACACTAAGTGATGATGTACTAGTAAACACTTAGTGACGATGTTTCAAGGAACGCGAGTATCAACATAAACACTTAGTGGCGATGTTTCAAGGAACGCGAGTATCAACATAAACACTTAGTGGCGATGTCTCAAGGAACGCGAGGATCAACATAAACACTTAGTGGCGATGTTTCAAGGAACGCGAGTATCAACATAAACACTTAGTGGCGATGTTTCAAGGAACGCGAGTATCAACATAAACACTTAGTGGCGATGTTTCAAGGAACGCGAGTATCAACATAAACACTTAGTGGCGATGTTTCAAGGAACGCGAGTATCAACATAAACACTTAGTGACGATGTCTCAAGGAACGCGAGTATCAACATAAACACTTAGTGACGATGTTTCAAGGAACGCGAGTATCAACATAAACACTAAGTGATGATGTTTCAAGGAACGCGAGTATCAACATAAACACTTAGTGATGATGTTTCAAGGAACGCGAGTATCAACATAAACACTTAGTGACGATGTTTCAAGGAACGCGAGTATCAACATAAACACTTAGTGATGATGTTTCAAGGAACGCGAGTATCAACATAAACACTTAGTGACGATGTTTCAAGGAACGCGAGTATCAACATAAACACTAAGTGATGATGTTTCAAGGAACGCGAGTATCAACATAAACACTTAGTGACGATGTTTCAAGGAACGCGAGGATCAACATAAACACTAAGTGGCGATGTTTGGATCAACATGAGTACAACTACACTAATGGACAATTTTTTAATAAACGCGATGATCAAAATAAACCCCTAGTGACGATGTTTCAAATAAAAGTGTGACGGTAACCCCAAAATAATTATGAAGATACTGTCATTATTTGCTTTTTTTTGTAGTTGTGTGACGAAGTATGTCCCCTCGTTGAATGTCAGTTTGGCCTCAATATTTATGCGAAAAACTACAGAAACAAGCTCAGTAGCAAAAAGTTTAAACAAACCTTGTTCCTCTCAATGTGATCGTCGGAAATATTTCATTTACTAGTCTTATCTCTCGAAGTACCATTGTATTGATCAGAACAATTTGTTATGATAATGTTTATAATTGTTTCGTTTGCATATTCCTTTTTCGTGGAATTTTCAATTTCGTAAAAGTCTATCTTATAATTAGTTTTATTAAGTCTCCAATGTCAATGTAATGACATCAAAGGGACACGCCTTCTTGCGAAACCGGAGCTCTGAGTGATCTTTCGAGTTTTTGTCCGAAAATTGGTATAAAAATAAAACAGCATATGCATAAATAGGGACGGTTTTTACATTTTCAATATTCAAAATAGTTTTGGAACTACATGTTTTTAAAGTTACCATTAACTTCAATAATGAGACGTATGCCATGTTTTGCGTTCCAGCTACAATGGCCGATAATTTCATTTTTTTTTCGTTTAACGCAATAAATTTTCTCCTTAAGTGCGTCTTATGAAAACGTGCACGGACATATATTTTTATTTTTCTATAATTTTCGAACATTAACTTGAACATCGCTCTGGGTTGCGTTCCACCTTAAGGCTTTTTAGGTACCGTTTAGTCCATGTGGACATAAAACGAAGAAGACACAAATAAACACCAACGCAGTAATAGGAAAAGTTTAGTATATTCATACAATGATTTATCAAGTTATTCACTTGACAATACGAACACATGCGCGTTAAAATGTTAACTGACCCGTGGGAGTTGTGCTGTTATATCATCCTGGGCTTTCTTCATACCCTTCGTAAAGTTGGTTTTCCAAGTCTAAAATTTAAAGATACACGTTTACTTCATAACATACCATTGTTATTGCTAACTCTACTGATTTCAACGCATCACATTTCAAGTTTATTAACAACGATGAAGAATGCAAATACAATATTACTTCGCATTACATAAAGTATATTGACGCTGCACTCTCAGATTGACCGTTTTGACAACTCTTATATTTTTTGTCTTGAACGAGCCAAATTTTGTGAAAACGTCTGGAAACCAGACAAAAGAACAGATCCCACTTAGGCCACACCAAATTGATAACTTGTTCATCGGATTTCCCGCACCTTTCTTCAGAAAAGCAAAAAAAAAAATAATATTTTTTATCGCTTATTTGTTAAGTAGAATGTAGTCCCTTATAACCGATTTATTTTTCGATCGTAACAATTATCAAAGCACCGGCTAGCCTCAATCATGCAGCCGCTCTAATTAGAGTCAATGAACGATATAGATCCGGATACAAGCGTCTAGATGATCGAGACTAAATTGGCAACATGAAAACATTTATTTCACTTCCTGATTCTTGAAAATTACGTGAACAAATGACAATTCTACCACTATTTGAAGTTTGCTTAAATTTGAGACAAATGTGTTGGTTTTTTTAATTTGGCTTCCGCTTAAAGTAAACGTATATATACTGGGCAAGAATTGCTGAATTTCATGGTGAATGACAGTGATTATCCAAAGTTTGAATTTGGTTCGGGCATGTTTGACGGGAATTCGGATGACCGTTACCTTAAAAAAGACAGCTTCTATACCTACTACACCTGTCCAGGTAAAAACTTCAGGTGTGTATTTTAACCTCTTTGTTGTTAGCAAATGTGATGTATTCTTTGTATTATTTGTTGCCTTCAAAAATATACATTTAATGATTTATGCATGTTTGTTTTATTTGCTACAGATCAGAGTGTAGTGTGTATTTAATTCATATGCAATGTTTAGTGTAATAGAAAATAAAGTTTCGCCAAGAAACGAGCACCACTTTTCTTGTGTTATCATCAAACTGTTTCAGTAATGCATACTACATTATACTACAATGAACATTTATGTATAATATTGCTTATTAAAAATTCAGATTCCTCCGATGCAGCGGATCATAAAATTCCTGTCCACGTGAGGCAACGAGGGCTTGCTCGTGGTGGAGGCCTTGGTCGCCGATGAGTCAATGTTAGTGGACAGTAGGATGACGCTAAAAATTAACCTGACTGACATTCCTATGTGCTTCATGCAATCCCATGAGTTTTACCGTTCACAAAAAAATCAAACAAGCCGGATTGTGTATATTTTATAAATATTAGTCAAAAAGGATAAAAATGTAATATAGGTTCAGAACTTTGTTAAAGTTAACAACATTGTTAACCTCATCGTTGTTAACTTTCAAATCGTTACTGCTCTAGATGTTTAATACATTGAATAAATGTTTGTAGATTTTTAAGATGTTCATGTGTAAATTTAAACTATCTATAGAAATCGTTCAAGTGTTAAATATGTATACTGATTGTTTTTTGTCTATGAAAAAATATTGCATATTCTTGTATTTTCTTGAAATATTTCTTTACTATATAAGAAAATTGACAAAATTGACACAATCAGTATTTGCAGTACAAAAAAAGTAAGTGTCTTTTGTATTACTTGTCTAAATTTGAAGAAGATATCTAAAAATAAAAATAAGGAAAATCTGCAAGTTTAAAAAAGATAGGCGTTAAATTCTGAGAAAGCCAAAAATCAATCTGGCGCTGGCTGGAATTTTCTGTGACATATTTGGTGCTGAAATAGTTTACAATACGGTGTAGGAATTTTGTAAATTCTCTTCCAGAACTAAGATGGCTACCAAGGTCAATCGTGTAGTCATTGCAAGAGTGATAGCTGTAGTTTATATTTGATTACAAAAGCCTATATTTATTTTGTGAGTTATTTTTCAAGTCACCTTGTCTAGTCATTTCCATGGCATGAGATATGACAATGTATTTGAAGAGAATTATTTTTAACCAAGTTTTCCCAAGGAAAAGTGGAAAACCTAGTTAATAGATCTGGACATGCCATTGGGCAGGCAGGTGGCTGTGACCATTGGCGCTTTTGCCCTGGCTTTAACTTGGCCATGCATAGGGTATTTTGGGGGAAAAATAAAAAAGGTTTAAAAAAACTGGAAAACTGTGGTTTTGAGTTCTCTCATTTATTAAATATTTTAAAGAAATTCATTTGCTTGATCTCAAAAATAATATTTGTATAGAATTATCTTTTAGTGTTATCATTCTTTCACTGGATGTTATCCTTGTACTGTTTACAATATCATTGTTTAGTTAATAAGTGAATAAAATGTGAGCAAAAGTGAGTTAAATGACTATATATATTTGTTCGCTCCTCGCTCGGTCCTCTTTTTTGCTAAATGCAAAACAAATATTTTTTTATTATTATTTCGCTCGCTCGCCCCATTATTTTTGGGAAAAAGCCGATGAACAAGTTATCGATTTGATGTAGCCTTATTCATGTTTACGTTCGAATGTTGATATTCTATGGCTTAACTAACGCTTTAAGAAAAACGAGCTTTTTGGCAGTAATAAATGTGAATTTGTGAGTTTTCTCAAAGGACTGGACCAAAGATATTGATACCATAGTCAGCTGATTCTGAGACAAAAACTTAAATTAATGTCAAACCAATCTATAAGAGTACAGCTTTAATTTGGTTTTATCTATTACGGTCTATATCACAATGAATTAAGAAACTAAGTTCAATAATAATTTAAAATATGAATTCATTAACAAAAGTATATTCAGTTTAAAATCAAATTGGTTGGAACGACCAGTTGGTTAAGACGGGTTTTCAACGCAAGATTTGACGGTTTAAAAAAACATAGACCGCCCCAAACCCGAAACCCTTTTTCTGAGTAGTGTTGTATGAATGACGATAATCGATTCCCTTCAAAGTATTAAAAGAAAACATTGAAATTATACGATTGAATTGCATATTTCACTCACCGGGATCTCTACTTGTATTGCTTTCAGTTCATCAACAGCTGCCTTAAATCCGCTCTGAAAATATTTCATATGTATTTACAAGATTATAAACGTATTCCTTAATCCAGTGTTTGTATACCACGTGATTAATTGCGTCATCAATGCTACGTCGGAAGGCAATATTTCGAATGAAGACTTTAATTGTTCACCATTTTAAATGAAACAAAGCGCAGTCTACGCCGCTTACGGAGCCCCGCCTTCGGTCTTTTACCAGAGTTTGATTTAGAGTTCATTTTCTTAAAACACTTTGACAAACCTTTTCACTATACGGCCGTCTGATGGAGCTCTGTCAAAACATTATTATGGAAACAGGTTTGTCGAAGTGTTTGATGAAACTATTAACCTTACCAAACTTCCGTAATAAAACAAAGGCGGGGCTCTTTAAGCGGCATAGACTGCCCTTGGTTTTATTTAAAATGGTGAAGTAAAAGAAACGTTATCTTTGATTTAAGTCTTCATTTTAAGAAAAATGTTGCCTTCCGAAGTAGCATAATGACGTAATTTATAACTTGGTATACACCCAATGTAATGATATGATAAAAAATTGAAATAGTTTGTAGAACAATTTCATGATGACGATCTCCTTTTTTTAAATTCATTTTCATTTTATATACATGTATATATATATATATTTAATTATGTATATATAAATATATTCTATTTTTTATTTATCTATATATTTATGTACAATTCTTCTTTAGCAGTACGATTTTGAGAGGTATAATGTACATGTATATTCTATATAATGCGGATTCAAACTTAGGGTAAAATCATACAACTCGGAACTAATCATGTTGGCACTTGCCCAGACACAGATTGAAGTGGTATTCTAATTTTCTGAATAGCAAAGGCATATTCAATGATCGTAGGGGACCACAATAGTTTATTTACAATGTGTACGAAGAACAGGCGAATAATTAAGGTCTAGAAGTAAAGGAGTAAGGCCGAAAACTGTCAAGTGTGCCATAGAAAAGACACGTCTAGGCCCGTAGCTCAATACATGTACAGTTGAACCCCGTTGTCTCGAACACGCTTGGCTCGATTTCCTCGTTGGTTCGACTGAAAAAGGACCGATTTTTTATAATGGAGCTAAACATTCCGGCTGTGCTTGAATTTGCCAAGGCTCGAGGTATTCTCGTCAGTCCCTGGGAGTTCGGGCCAACTGGGTTCGACTGTATGTGGAAATATTTTAGAAATTAAGCGAAAACAAAGTACAAACCATGTCTAATCCTACTCCTTGACTCTTTGTTACCGCGGTGTTCATCGAAGACCATGGAAGACTGACAAATGTGGTTTCGAGATCGTTAAAGCTAGTCGAAGCTTTGGCCTCCAAATTACCAGCATTAGTTGCACCTGTGATGGATTTTAATGTATCGTCGAGAGATTTGTCGATTTTCTGAAATTATAGCGTCATTTACAAATAGCATAACCTTTATTCAGCATTAAATATTTACAGCATCATTCAAATAGGCAATATAAAGTTTACATGATATTGTCGTAAAATGCGAAGGCATGGTCAAAAGAGAGATTTTCCATAGTTTCATACATTTTATTATTATGTAATTATGTTTTACTATCTGACCAGGTTCGTCTTTTAGCTGCGTGGTATCTGGAAATTTCTGCATCATTTTTTTTTTAATTATAAAGCTCATAAGACTTTTTAAGGTTTATTGATTAAAAACGATGAAAAATTATACAGGGTGTACCGTGCTAGGTGTTTCTGTGTTCTAATCCAGTAACCATTCCTTAACAAAGTTATACCGAAATATATGAAGGATCCAACTATTTATAAATTTGTATTATTAAAGGTAAAAAAATATAATTATAGTTTACCTATCACTCTCAAATATCATTATTTTAGTGTTTACAGTTATAACTTTTACATCTCAGAGGCTACAGTATATTTGTTTACAAAGGCTACAGTATACTGGTATAGAAAGGCTACAGTATACTTGTATAGAAAGGCTACAGTATACTTGTTTACAAAGGCTACAGTATACTTGTAGATCATTAAGCATCGTTTGTAAGGCTACAAGTGTCTGAGCAAAAATGACCTCGTCGTAAGCAAATAAAGTAATTAAAGTATAGTTTTGCATCATTAATACTGCAAATATCGTCAATATTATGATTGATATGTGACATTTGAAAAAAAACTTTCATTTTTTATGACAAAGTCACATCTAATAAAGGTTTAAATAATTACAACATCAATGTCAGAATGGTCTATACCGCATTGTCATAATATAGTTTTGTCAAAATGGTAACAACCACATGGTAAGAATGGTGTATACCTCATGGTCAGAATAGTGTATACCTCATGGTGAGAATAGTGTATACCTCATGGTCAGAATAGTGTATACCTCATGGTGAGAATAGTGTATACCTCATGGTCAGAATAGTGTATACCTCATGGTGAGAATAGTGCATACCTCATGGTCAGAATAGTGTATACCTCATGGTGAGAATAGTGTATACCTCATGGTCAGAATGGTGTATACCTCATGGTCAGAATAGTGTATACCTCATGGTCAGAATGGTGTATACCTCATGGTGAGAATGGTGTATACCTCATGGTGAGAATGGTGTATACCTCATGGTGAGAATGGTGTATACCTCATGGTCAGAATGGTGTATACCTCATGGTGAGAATAGTGTATACCTCATGGTGAGAATGGTGTATACCTCATGGTGAGAATGGTGTATACCTCATGGTGAGAATGGTGTATACCTCATGGTGAGAATGGTGTATACCTCATGGTGAGAATAGTGTATACCTCATGGTCAGAATGGTGTATACCTCATGGTGAGAATGGTGTATACCTCATGGTGAGAATGGTGTATACCTCATGGTCAGAATAGTGTATACCTCATGGTCAGAATAGTGTATACCTCATGGTGAGAATAGTGTATAACTCAGGGTGAGAATGGTGTATACCTCATGGTGAGAATAGTGTATACCTCATGGTGAGAATGGTGTATACCTCATGGTGAGAATAGTGTATACCTCATGGTGAGAATGGTGTATACCTCATGGTGAGAATGGTGTATACCTCATGGTGAGAATGGTGTAGAATGGTGTATACCTCATGGTGAGAATGGTGTATACCTCATGGTGAGAATGGTGTATACCTCATGGTGAGAATGGTGTATACCTCATGGTTAGAATAGTGTATACCTCATGGTGAGAATAGTGTATACCTCATGGTGAGAATGGTGTATACCTCATGGTGAGAATGGTGTATACCTCATGGTCAGAATAGTGTATACCTCATGGTCAGAATAGAGTATACAACATGGTCAGAATAGTGTATACCTCATGGCGAGAATGGTGTATACCTCATGGTCAGAATAGTGTATACCTCATGGTCAGAATAGTGTATACAACATGGTCAGAACAGTGTATACAACATGGTCAGAATAGTGTAAACAACATGGTCAAAATAGTGTATACCTCATGGTCAGAATAGTGTGTACCTCATGGTCAGAATAGTGTATACAACATGGTCAGAATAGTGTATACCTCATGGTCAGAATAGTGTATACAACATGGTCAGAATAGTGTATACAAAATGGTCAGAATAGTGTATACCTCATGGTGAGAATGGTGTATACCTCATGGTCAGAATGGTGTATACCTCATGGTCAGAATAGTGTATACCTCATGGTCAGAATAGTGTATAACTCAGGGTGAGAATGATGTATACCTCATGGTCAGAATAGTGTATACCTCATGGTCAGAATAGTGTATACCTCATGGTCAGAATAGTGTATACCTCATGATGAGAATGGTGTATACCTCATGGTCAGAATAGTGTAAACAACATGGTCAAAATAGTGTATACCTCATGGTGAGAATGGTGTATACCTCATGGTCAGAATAGTGTGAACAACATGGTCAAAATAGTGTATACCTCATGGTGAGAATGGTGTATACAACATGGTCAGAATAGTGTATACCTCATGGTCAGAATAGTGTATACAACATGGTCAGAATAGTGTATACATCATGGTGAGAATAGTGTATACCTCATGGTCAGAATAGTGTATACAACATGGTCAGAATAGTGTATACATCATGGTGAGAATAGTGTATACATCATGGTCAGAATAGTGTATACCTCATGGTCAGAATAGTGTATACATCATGGTGAGAATAGTGTATACCTCATGGTCAGAATAGTGTATACAACATGGTCAGAATAGTGTATACATCATGGTGAGAATAGTGTATACCTCATGGTCAGAATAGTGTATACAACATGGTCAGAATAGTGTATACATCATGGTGAGAATAGTGTATACCTCATGGTCAGAATAGTGTATACAACATGGTCAGAATAGTGTATACAACATGGTCAGAATGGTGTAAACAACATGGTCAGAATAGTGTATACAACATGGTCAGAATAGTGTATACCTCATGGTCAGAATAGTGTATACAACATGGTCAGAATGGTGTATACAACATGGTCAGAATAGTGTATACAACATGGTCAGAATAGTGTATACAACATGGTCAGAATAGTGTATACAACATGGTCAGAATGGTGTATACAACATGGTCAGAATAGTGTATACCTCATGGTGAGAATGGTGTATACCTCATGGTCAGAATGGTGTATACCTCATGGTCAGAATAGTGTATACAACATGGTCAGAATAGTGTATACCTCATGGTGAGAATGGTGTATACAACATGGTCAGAATGGTGTATACCTCATGGTCAGAATAGTGTATACAACATGGTCAGAATAGTGTATACCTCATGGTCAGAATGGTGTATACAACATGGTGAGAATAGTGTATACCTCATGGTCAGAATGGTGTATACATCATGGTCAGAATAGTGTATACATCATGGTGAGAATAGTGTATACCTCATGGTCAGAATAGTGTATACAACATGGTCAGAATAGTGTAAACAACATGGTCAGAATAGTGTATACAACATGGTCAGAATAGTGTAAACAACATGGTCAGAATAGTGTATAACTCATGGTCAGAATAGTGTATACAACATGGTCAAAAAGTGTATACAACATGGTCAGAATAGTGTATACCTCATGGTCTGAAAAGTGTATACCTCATGGTTAGAATAGTGCATACAACATGGTCAGAATAATGTATACCTCATGGTCAGAATAGTGTATACAACATGGTCAGCATAGTGTATACCTCATGGTGAGAATGGTGTAAACAACATGGTCAGAATAGAGTATACAACATGGTCAGAATAGTGTATACCTCATGGTTAGAATGGTGTATACCTCATGGTCAGAATAGTGTATACGACATGGTCAGCATAGTGTATACAAAATGGTCAGAATGGTGTATACAACATGGTCAGAATAGTGTATACAACATGGTCAGAATAGTGTATACAACATGGTCAGAATAGTGTATACAACATGGTCAGAATGGTGTATACCTCATGGTCAGAATAGTGTATACAACATGGTCAGAATAGTGTATACAAAATGGTCAGAATAGTGTATACAACATGGTCAGAATAGTGTATACCTCATGGTCAGAATAGTGTATACAACATGGTCAGAATAGTGTATACAACATGGTCAGAATAGTGTATACAAAATGGTCAGAATAGTGTATACAACATGGTCAGATTAGTGTACACCTCATGGTTAGAATGGTGTATACCTCATGGTCAGAATAGTGTATAAAACATGGTCAGAATAGTGTATACAACATGGTCAGAATAGTGTATACAAAATGGTCAGAATAGTGTATACAACATGGTCAGATTAGTGTACACCTCATGGTTAGAATGGTGTATACCTCATGGTCAGAATAGTGTATACAACATGGTCAGAATAGTGTATACAACATGGTCAGAATAATGTATACAACATGGTCAGTATAGTGTATACAACATGGTCAGAAAAGTGTATACCTCATGGTGAGAATGGTGTATACCTCATGGTCAGAATGGTGTATACAACATGGTTAGAATGGTGTATACCTCATGGTCAGAATAGTGTATACAACATGGTCAGAATAGTGTATACAACATGGTCAGTATAGTGTATACAACATGGTCAGAAAAGTGTATACCTCATGGTGAGAATGGTGTATACCTCATGGTGAGAATGGTGTATACAACATGGTCAGAATAGTGTATACCTCATGGTGAGAATAGTGTATACCTCATGGTGAGAATGGTGTATACCTCATGGTGAGAATGGTGTATACCTCATGGTGAGAATGGTGTATACCTCATGGTGAGAATGGTGTATACCTCATGGTGAGAATAGTGTATACATCATGGTCAGAATGGTGTATACCTCATGGTGAGAATGGTGTATACCTCATGGTGAGAATGGTGTATACCTCATGGTCAGAATAGTGTATACCTCATGGTCAGAATAGTGTATACCTCATGGTCAGAATAGTGTATAACTCAGGGTGAGAATGGTGTATACCTCATGGTGAGAATAGTGTATACCTCATGGTGAGAATGGTGTATACCTCATGGTGAGAATAGTGTATACCTCATGGTGAGAATGGTGTATACCTCATGGTGAGAATGGTGTATACCTCATGGTGAGAATGGTGTATACCTCATGGTCAGAATAGTGTATACCTCATGGTCAGAATAGTGTATACCTCATGGTGAGAATGGTGTATACCTCATGGTGAGAATGGTGTATACCTCATGGTGAGAATGGTGTATACCTCATGGTGAGAATGGTGTATACCTCATGGTTAGAATAGTGTATACCTCATGGTGAGAATAGTGTATACCTCATGGTGAGAATGGTGTATACCTCATGGTGAGAATGGTGTATACCTCATGGTCAGAATAGTGTATACCTCATGGTCAGAATAGAGTATACAACATGGTCAGAATAGTGTATACCTCATGGCGAGAATGGTGTATACCTCATGGTCAGAATAGTGTATACCTCATGGTCAGAATAGTGTATACAACATGGTCAGAACAGTGTATACAACATGGTCAGAATAGTGTAAACAACATGGTCAAAATAGTGTATACCTCATGGTCAGAATAGTGTATACCTCATGGTCAGAATAGTGTATACAACATGGTCAGAATAGTGTATACCTCATGGTCAGAATAGTGTATACAACATGGTCAGAATAGTGTATACAAAATGGTCAGAATAGTGTATACCTCATGGTGAGAATGGTGTATACCTCATGGTCAGAATGGTGTATACCTCATGGTCAGAATAGTGTATACCTCATGGTCAGAATAGTGTATAACTCAGGGTGAGAATGATGTATACCTCATGGTCAGAATAGTGTATACCTCATGGTCAGAATAGTGTATACCTCATGGTCAGAATAGTGTATACCTCATGATGAGAATGGTGTATACCTCATGGTCAGAATAGTGTAAACAACATGGTCAAAATAGTGTATACCTCATGGTCAGAATAGTGTGAACAACATGGTCAAAATAGTGTATACCTCATGGTGAGAATGGTGTATACAACATGGTCAGAATAGTGTATACCTCATGGTCAGAATAGTGTATACAACATGGTCAGAATAGTGTATACAACATGGTCAGAATAGTGTATACAACATGGTCAGAATAGTGTACACCTCATGGTTAGAATAGTGTATACATCATGGTCAGAATAGTGTATACATCATGGTGAGAGTAGTGTATACAACATGGTCAGAATAGTGTATACAACATGGTCAGAATAGTGTATACAACATGGTCAGAATGGTGTATACAACATGGTCAGAATAGTGTATACAACATGGTCAGAATAGTGTATACAACATGGTCAGAATAGTGTAAACAACATGGTCAGAATAGTGTATACCTCATGGCGAGAATGGTGTATACAACATGGTCAGAATAGTGTATACCTCATGGTGAAAATGGTGTATACAACATGGTCAGAATAGTGTATACATCATGGTCAGAATAGTGTATACAACATGGTCAGAATAGTGTAAACAACATGGTCAGAATAGTGTATAACTCATGGTCAGAATAGTGTATACAACATGGTCAAAAAGTGTATACAACATGGTCAGAATAGTGTATACCTCATGGTCTGAAAAGTGTATACCTCATGGTTAGAATAGTGCATACAACATGGTCAGAATAATGTATACCTCATGGTCAGAATAGTGTATACAACATGGTCAGCATAGTGTATACCTCATGGTGAGAATGGTGTAAACAACATGGTCAGAATAGAGTATACCTGATGGTCAGAATAGTGTATACCTCATGGTTAGAATGGTGTATACCTCATGGTCAGAATAGTGTATACGACATGGTCAGCATAGTGTATACAAAATGGTCAGAATGGTGTATACAACATGGTCAGAATAGTGTATACAACATGGTCAGAATAGTGTATACAAAATGGTTAGAATGGTGTATACCTCATGGTCAGAATAGTGTATACAACATGGTCAGAATAGTGTATACCTCATGGTGAGAATGGTGTATACCTCATGGTGAGAATGGTGTATACCTCATGGTGAGAATGGTGTATACAACATGGTCAGAATAGTGTATACAACATGGTCAGAATAGTGTATACAAAATGGTCAGAATAGTGTATACAACATGGTCAGATTAGTGTACACCTCATGGTTAGAATGGTGTATACCTCATGGTCAGAATAGTGTATACAACATGGTGAGAATAGTGTATATAACATGGTCAGAATAGTGTATACAACATGGTCAGTATAGTGTATACAACATGGTCAGAAAAGTGTATACCTCATGGTGAGAATGGTGTATACCTCATGGTCAGAATGGTGTATACAACATGGTCAGAATAGTGTATACCTCATGGTCAGAATAGTGTATACAACATGGTCAGAATAGTGTATACAACATGGTCAGTATAGTGTATACAACATGGTCAGAAAAGTGTATACCTCATGGTGAGAATGGTGTATACCTCATGGTGAGAATGGTGTATACAACATGGTCAGAATAGTGTATACAACATGGTCAGAATAGTGTATACAACATAGTCAGAATAGTGTATACAAAATGGTCAGAATAGTGTATACAACATGGTCAGATTAGTGTATACAACATGGATAGAATGGTGTATACCTCATGGTCAGAATAGTGTATACAACATGGTCATAATAGTGTATACAAAATGGTCAGAATAGTTTATACAACATGGTTAGAATAATGTATACAATATGGTCAGAATGGTGTATACAACATGGTCAATATAGTATACCTCATGGTCAGAATAGTGTATTCAACATGGTCAGAATAGTGTATACCTCATGGTCAGAATAGTTTATACAACATGGTCAGAATAGTGTATACAACATGGTCAGAATGGTGTATACCTCATGGTCAGAATAAGGTATACAACATGGTCAGAATAGTGTATACCTCATGGTCAGAATGGTGTATACCTTATGGTCAGAATAGTGTATACAACATGGTCAGAATGGTGTATACAACATGGTCAGAATAGTGTATACAACATGGTCAGAATAGTGTATACAACATGGTCAGAATAGTGTATACAACATGGTCAAAATAGTGTATACAACATAGTCATAATAGTGTATACAATATGGTCAGAATAGTGTATACAACATGGTCAGAATAGTGTATACAACATGGTCAGAATGGTGTATACAACATGGTCAAAATAGTGTTTACAACATGGTCAGAATAGTGTATATAATATGGTCAGAATAGTGTAAACAACATGGTCAAAATAGTGTATACAACATGATCAGCATGGTGTATACCTTATTGTCAGAATAGTGTATACCTCATGGTCAGAATAGTGTATACAATATGGTCAGAACAGTGTATACAACATGGTTAGAATTGTGTATACAACGTGGTCAGAATAGTGTAAACAACATGGTTAGAATAGTGTACACAACATGGTCAGAATAGTGTATATAATATGGTCAAAATAGTGTAAACAACATGGTCAAAATAGTGTACACAACATGATCAGAATGGTGTATACCTCATGGTCAGAATGGTGTATACCTTATGGTCAGAATAGTGTATACAACATGGTCAGAATAGTGTATACTGCATGGTCAGAATGGTGTATACAACACGGTCAGAATGGTGTATACTACATGATCAGAATGGTGTATACAACACGGTCAGAATGGTGTATACAACACGGTCAGAATGGTGTATACAACATGGTCAGAATGGTGTATACAACACGGTCAGAATGGTGTATACAACACGGTCAGAATGGTGTATACAACACGGTCAGAATGGTGTATACAACATGGTCAGAATGGTGTATACAACACGGTCAGAATGGTGTATACAACACGGTCAGAATGGTGTATACAACATGGTCAGAATGGTGTATACAACACGGTCAGAATGGTGTATACAACATGGTCAGAATGGTGTATACAACATGGTCAGAATGGTGTATACAACACGGTCAGAATGGTGTATACAACATGGTCAGAATGGTGTATACAACATGGTCAGAATGGTGTATACAACATGGTCAGAATAGTGTATACCTCATGGTCAGAATGGTGTATACAACATGGTCAGATTAGTGTATACCTCATGGTCAGAATGGTGTATAACTCATGGTCAGAATAGTGTATACCTCATGGTCAGAATAGTGTATACAACATGGTCAGATTAGTGTATACAACATGGTCAGATTAGTGTATACAACATGGTCAGATTAGTGTATACAACATGGTCAGATTAGTGTATACAACATGATCAGAATGGTGTATACAACATGGTCAGAATAGTGTATATCTCATGGTCAGAATAGTTTAAACCGCATGGTCAGAATTGTTTATACCGCATGGTCAGAATTGTTTATACCGCATGGTCTAAACTTGTTAAACCGCATGGTCAGAATGGGCTTTACCCCAAGGTCCGAATGGTTTATACCGCGTGGCCGGAATGGTTCGTACCGCATTATCTGAATGGTTTATACCGCATGGTCAGAATGGTTTATACCCCATGGTCAGACGCATGGTCAGAATTGTTTATACCCCATAGTCAGAATGGTTTATACCGCATGGTGAGAATGATTTATACCGCTTTATCTAAATGGTTTATACAGCATGGTCAGAATGGTTTATACCGCATGGTCAGAATGATCTATATCGCATGGTCAGAAAAATTTATACCGCATGGTCAATACCGCATGGTCATAATGATTTATACCGCATGGTCAGAATAATTTATATCACATGGTCAGAATGGTTTATACCTCATGGTCAGAATGATTTAAACCGCATGGTCAGAATGATTTATACAGCATGGTCATAATGGTTATACCGCATGGTCATAATGATTTATACAGCATGGTCAGAATGGTTTATACCGCATGGTCAGAATGATTTATACATGTACCACATTGGCAGAATTGTTTATACTACATTAAATAATACATTTCTACGTAAGATGTAAAGTTATTTACAATGATACAATGAAAACAACAGTAGTCAAAAGTGTAAGTATAAACCATGTTTAAGGGCACACTGATAGAGCCCAAATAGACACTGAACGAGAGACTTAAAACGTACAAACACTGCAAACCTAACACAAATGCATCAGAATCATTGTATCAATAAATGTGGTGATAGCCATTACAACGGTCAATAAAACTCCATGTTTGGAAAGAGAAATAACTCTACTGACCGCTTTCTGATCCTGGAATATCGTGTCAATCTGTGTAAGGTTAAACCGCTTCTCCAAGTGAAAGGCCTCGTATGCAGACTTGCCATCCTTACACGCCCTGTTAAATTTGATAAAAATAGTGTAAACACAGAGGCAGACTCCAGAAAATTTTAAAAGAATAACTCGTCGCCGCTGCCGAGAATGAAACCAAGCATTATGGGGTTCATTTCATCAAGAAATTAAGGAGCGATTCCGTTCAAACCGCGTCTTCAACCTCGTATGCGAACATGCCATCCTGATATGACCAAAATGAAAACTAATTAAATCGTTTACTTAAACACAGAATGAAGTCAAATGGAATAATAACGGCAACATTCAGAGAGACAAAACGTTATTTTAATGATTTTTCAACAATTAATACATTTTCACACAATTTTCTAAACGTAATCGTCATTCGGAAATCCTCGCACATTTTGTGTCGAACACAACCTCGGATGTTTGCGTGTATATCAGTAGAAGTAGTTCGTAAAATTTTGAATAATGTTATAAATGAAATACAGTATTTATTTTAATGTGCATTTGTATATCTAAGTTTAAATTGATTGTCAGTTAAGTGTATTATTGCAAACATACTTAAGATTCCAAAGATTTAAGTCATTAAGTTTAACTGCTAAATTGACATTACTACGCGATCTACTTGCAGCGTAGTTAAAGTGTAAAGATATCTGACAATGATAACCGTCCATATACATCCGATAATGTTTTCGATAGAAAATGGCCGAGTAGTTCCGAATGTGTAATCGTCTAAGCACTGCTAAAAGTAGACTTACTTCAACGACGACGTAATTGATCCGCCCAGTGTATCAGCCACACTTTTGAAGCTATCCCTCGTTTCAAACTCCTGTAAAATTAACAGGTATGTTAAAGATGTAGCAAACAATATGACGTCATTGGTTCTTGTTACTAAAAATATAACTGTCATGCTCAAAGTGAAATGTCCTCCTAGGTCATAAGATCTTTTAAAGTGATCTACATTTCTTTTTCATGGAAAGCTTTTTTATGTGATGCCAAAAACTGATCATTTAAAAATTTATGAATATTTTCGGATCATATCAGGGGCGGGTCAAGGAATTGATGTAAGAGACTCAACTTTTGTCATGCGCCACTTCCTGTGAATCTAATTAACAATTCTTATAATCTTAACAGGAGGGTTTTTTTGGTGCATTTTGAGCGAATTTAATTACTTTTTGTACGATAAATGACATAAAAAGTAAACTCGAAGGATTAAAGGTTGAGAGATGGGGTGCCGTTTTGCCCCCCACACACACACACTGAATCTGCTAGTGATCAGTTTTGGATAGGGTTAATGACCTTGAGTAACTTCATGTCAGGGTCAGTAAGCGGCTGACAGAGGAATCTCTCCAGTGGTGCCCCCAGAGCGAAACACAAGGTGGTCAGCAACATCAGTAGGCTCGAGAAGATGAACACAAACGCTACTCCACTGAAATAGAACACCTGATATATACATGTCACATATGTCATGGGGTTTATAACATAAGGTGGTCAGCAACATCAGTAGGCTCGAGAAGATGAACACAAACGCCTGAAATGCGCAATCCTTTTATTGTATATATACTAATCGCATATTTATATATCATTTAATATACATATGTCAACGATTTTAACATTAATACTGTGGGTTGTCAGGATCATCAACTGGCTCGGGGAGATGAGTAACCGGATGTTTACCATAGGGTGTTCGCTTACATCAATAGAAAGGAGAAGAGGAACAAACAAAAAGGCTTCACCACTAATAGTATGTCATCCAAAGTGAGTTCGTAATCTTAGAAAAAATGCATGGTCACTGTTCACGTGTTCAATTACATGGACCTGATGAAAGAAATCGAATAGGAGCAGAAGCCTTATGACATAACTCCCCAAATAGATCAAACAAATATATCCATTGTATAAACGTAAAAGGTGTAGAAGGACACAAACCTCCAATATTGTATTCTCTTTGTGACAGAGATATTGTCAGAATACATGTTTTAATTCAAAAACAAATGAAACGCTTAAGCCAAGTGAAGTCTATAAAGAATGTCCGAACATACAGTTATTTTGGTGCGGGGGGGGGGGCTCATTACATATGTACAGATTCTGGCAGAATACAAAATCAATTAACAGAAACAGTAAGAACATACGCAATGAGAAAATGTCCTCCACACGACGACACGCTGCCTCGTTCCGTGGGTTCTGTCCTCAGTCCTTGTCCCACTGTTCCAAACACCATACCTAGTGCCAGCAAAGCTGCTACCAGGGTGGTCATAGCGCTGAGGCCAAGCCCGGCCTTTCGTCTGAAATAAGTACTTTATTGGTTAATGACTGAACCATCTACTTTATGTGCAGCGTGCAAAGCTTATTATTATTATTATTTCGATAAATCTAGCTTTTTGTATCGCGTTGCTAAACTTGTGTGCAACAGTAAAGCTGTTGCAGACACAAGTTTTCTACATGATCTGGCGACCAGTATTCACAATTTTCCCGGCATCTTTCTAATTATTTCTAAAGCTTACAAGACAATATGTACTGACAAAATCGCGAAGACCGAATCGAGTGATTTCAATATAATCCATTCTGAACTTAATATTAAATTTGATTTTCAACTTTCCCTAACCGAAAACATTGCAACGACACTGCGTTCTCAAAGATTAAATGCATACACTTTATCTGCTTCTTAATAATGCTTTAAATTAAACAGAGCCTTTTACAAATACCAGACAAGCTGGTAATGTCTCTATCTCCTCTGTCAATGATATCAAATCGCAGAGAGAGTACCAACACAATATTTTGATGCAAAATTAACTTTTAAAAGTCTCACATTGGCGAAGGTTGATTATTATCAAGGAAATGGGAAGCGTAGAAAAGGATTATACCTTACCTATAACCATCAAATGTCTTGCCACTGTCTGTGTAAGAACGAACAGTGTCCTTAATAGAGGCAACGTTCAACGACCCCTTGGCCTAAAAAATACATAAAAAAATACATTCTGGGGAAGGACACATTTCATTTGGGGGCTTCTTATCATTGTGTGTACGGCAACATATCCTAATATGAAAAAATCGGGTGACCACTAGGTGATTGAAAAGAAATTGACTCAATAAAGTTAAAAGTATGAAAGAAATTTCGGATTGATTGATGAGATGGAGCAATTAGTTATGGAGGCATTCTTGATGAAAGAAGTACAGTCTCGGTTTGTTTGACAAAAATGGCTTCTTAACGTATTAAAGCAGTCCTGGTTTGGCGCGACTGCTCATCGACAGCAACGCAACACAACAGCTCAACTAACTCTTGCATAGAAAGAGACTTGCGTTAATTTCTTCTTGCAATGATATATTTACCGTTTGAATTATATGCTTTCTGGTGGTTTAAAAAAAAGACAAGCTGTATAAAAAGAACAGTAAAATAATAGCTTGATAGCATTCAGTATTTTGAAATTTTGGCCTGTTTTGGCTGCCATAAACCGACATCAGCACGTAAAAACTGAAATATTAATGACGCCACATTTGACAAAGTGTTTTTATGAAGCTATTAAAACTCTCAATCAAACTCTAGTAAAAGACTGAAGGCGGGTCTATGTACGCGGCGTAGACAGTGACATGTTTTACTTAATATGGTGATTAAATAGTATACAATGTAATTATATTTGTTTAAAGTCTTAATTTGAAGTAACATATTGCCTTCTGATTTAGCATTTATGACGCAATTTATCACGTGGTATACACATACTAAGTCAAAGGGCATACAGTTTAAAATGCTTAGGTACTCTACTGTTTATTATCATCGATTCATGTACAAATGTATTACAAATACCAATACAATCAAGTCTACAAATAAATTAACAAATACATAATGATATGGTAGTTTTGTACAGTAATTGTTATAGATAGATTTACTTACATCTTCACGTAGGCCTTTTATCTGATCTACGATAGTCTTTGTTTGTTCTGACATCTTGCCAAAGGCATCAGTAACGTCTGTCTTTTGTGCTGTACGTGTGAAACATATTCAACATATATTTTCATGTCTGTTTAACCAACAGGTGTTCAGTGCGTTAATTCAACTTTTGGCATATCAAAAGCAACCTCCGATGTATATGGACGGTTTACAATGTCGGAAATATTTAAGGAATGAAATGCGGGATTGATGTCATTATCGGGGTATGAACGCTATTGGACTGGTCAAAGTGTGTGGAGTCCGGCCAGCCAAATTGCGTTCATATCCCCGATAATGACATCAACCCCACTATTCATTCCTTATATTTACACCAATCGTGCATTATTTCGTTCAATAATTCTTAAAAAAAAACACTTTATTTCATTTAAGAAAACCTTTCAGTAATCCTTTCTTACCCATTCTTTGAATAGAACGACCCCACTGTAACCGGAAACGTTTTATCAAATGACGTCACGATAACGATTTCAACCACTTGAAATCACTTTTAAACGTAAAATTAGAATACTTATGGCAACGATATATTTTACATATCATAATTTAACACTTTCTAAAATGTTAATTTATATTTTACGGCACCTGCTGACATAATACAAACAATAACAAGATCCATAGTTTTCATGTACATTGTTATGGGATGAATTGTGATCTGAACATATCCGAAGATGTTGCGTCCATCGATTGATAAACGCAATTGCCGAAAGGCAGTTTATCTAAGGAATGGAGGTTGAGGTGTAAATATTAGTTCAACATTTTAAGGCATTAATTTAAGGAGAAAAGAATATAAATTAAATGGTTCATATTTGGAAAGTTTTAAAATATCAATTCAAAACATACATTATAAATATATAACCTGATATACTATTATCATCGTCTTTTATGTTTATGCAATTATGTCTAAGATAAGTACATAACAAAGAATAACTCTTCGAAATATGTAGAAAAAATAAATTTGATTAAAAAACTAATTTCGTTTTCTCATAAAACAATTAGACAATGACGTTCGATATCTTCTACAACTTCCAAAAATAACACCAATAGTTGAAATATTGACTGCTAACAATGCTCGTTTAATGGAGGGTATCTAGCCAGAACGAGTGGCTTACTGGTTAAGCTGGACTTTAGTTTTGTCTCCATGTCAGTCACAAGGTCAGCTTTCACCTGCAATGCAAATCACTATGGAACAGTCGGTAAATTCATTTATTTATTACATCGATTGTCTGATATAAAGAACGCTAGAGTCTGTTTCCCGCACTACAGACAATTGTATAAAACTTGGGCAAAATTGGCACAGGTTATATTTAGGTTATATTTCACATGTGAGTGATTTGATTGGGTTAATAGTTGTTTAAGGGTTTAGGATATTAACCAATCAAGACTGGAAGCATTTTGCGTCCTGTTTTCGAAATAGCTGGGGCGTTGGGAGTGGTGGTGGCAGGGGGTAACTGTTAATACATTTGGCTGAAGACATCATTGCAAAATCTTACTAACACCATGCTGTTCAATAGTACTTCCAAATACATTGTTAAAACTTTAAAGATCCATGGGGCAACAGTCTATTTTTATACTGTATTAAGGTGTCCTTTGTTAATGTTTCAATGAGGCGAAAACGGCAGTTAAAATAAGTTATTGCAGTTTTAATGTTCGTCCTTATTTCAACTCAAAGCGACCGTATAAAGTGGCCAATTTTTCAAGCCACCAAAAAATTGTTCAATTATAATTTTCGGATTGTTTTAACGAAATCGTTCTCTACACGTAAACCTTTATGACACAAACTAATGAAAGACAGCCAGGCTTCCAAAATTCGCATGATTGTAAATTGCATACCTATCAAATGCCAAGAAACTGTTTTGTTCGAACATACCTGAGCTATCGGATCGTTATCAGTGAACTTCTTGATTGAAGTATCTGTAGTTCCTAGAGAGGCTTCCACCTGAAAAATGGCATTACAAATTAGACACATAGGTTTTAAAACCGAACATACAGTAAATATAGTTCGATGCTGGTTACTTTCAACGAAAAGTCAATGGACAGCTCCATACAAACATAATTTATTACCTACAATTTTTGATTTGACAAAATATGTATCTTTACGAAATTCTCTACTCAGAGCATTTTCATATGGAATGGTTGGTTATTCGGAGGCACAGCATACACCCAGAAACGAAGCATGAAAGTATCAGTCTCAGTTTGACCTCTAGTGTTCATTGCAAGTAATTTGAAAGGATAGCATATACAGAAAAAACATCCGCTTGATCTTGAACATGAATTGAAATAAGTTGGAAGGCGCTACGTACAACCACAAAACATGGTTGCCCTCGAGTATGAATAGCAACAAGTTGGAAGGCGCTACGTATACCCTTAAAACATCAAGTTTACCTCGAGCATGAATTGCATGAAGTTGGAAGGCGCTACATACACCTACAAAACATCAAGTTGGCCTCGAGCATGAATTGCATGAAGGTGAAAGACACTTCATACATACACAGAACAAACATGAAAATAGCACTTTCAGTTTGACCTCTAGTGTAGTTTGCATGTAATTGGAAGGTGCTACACACACCCAAAGAAAACAAAATAGGAACTGATCAGTCTCAGGTTGACCTCGAGTGTACAGTGCAAGTAATCGAAACAGGGGGTAAACGTGATTTGTGTTTGCAGAATTTTAAGTGAGGGAATTGTGTGAAGCCGAATCAAATGGCGGCGTTTGAAGGAATTTCGGTGTTTCAGGTAGGTATTTTCACCCTGTAAGTAAGTTTCATCACCATTCTCGCAATATAAATACGCCTACCCGGAGACCACACGTGTAAGCGTCTCTCGTTGTTTTTTACTTTTGTTTCTAGAGGCCTTAACAAAAAAGTTACTGAATGTATAAACTGAGCGATTGATTGTTTACAAAGTGAAAATAGAAAATTGCGTGACTTGAAACTGTGTTTTCAGTCCAAGTTTACCATTCTTGTACCTATTTTATCTATTTGTTATTGAATATTTGCATTATTTATCTTTTCGACGGCTAATGCACTTACATGGGCACTATACGGCCGATTTTTTTTTATGTTTAAACACCTTTTATGTTGGGCGACGAAGTTTAATGCGTCTTTTCATAATATATTAGTCATTAATAAGTTCGTACACACGGGCCTTTTATGCCTATTCGTATAAGATCGTTTTTTCTTCTAGAAAATTATATCAAACAAAACAACGCATCGACCCATTCTATCTCGGTCGTGGAAGGGTAAACACATTATGGCCTATCCATACATGAACGAATTAAGGGTCGATTATAGAAATGCTTCTATACAACACCTTACGCCAACTGAAATGACAGATAACTCATTTCACGAAATAATTAACTATATATATTTTTTTTATTTTTCGAATTCAACAATTTCATGTTGTGAACATTAAAAAGGGAGATGATTACCGTTGCAAATGGATTGGGCGTAAGAGGTGGTACAGCCGCTTTCAGTCTGGCGTTCTCTGTCTTGAATGATTTGTAAGCTTGTATGACCCTTTCCTTGTCTGAAGAAATAATGTGTATAATATCTATATATATATATATATTAAACATGTATAATAAATTCATCTTAATTCAAATAAAAAAGGTAAACGATCATTGAATCTGCATTTCTTTCTATATCTACATGCAGGTAATGTACTAAAGTGACTATTATTAAAGAAGAAACAGTTGGCTGTGTCACGGACAATACAGCGTCACGGAGACTACAGCGTCACGGACAATACAGCATTACGGACTCTACATCAAGGCTTTGCATCAGAATTGTGACTTTATCAAAGGCAGAAGAATCTCAATATTTTAACAGGAAGAATATTCCAAGACGTTTTTCAGACCCTGAAAGAATTGTTCGTTACGAATTGTTTGATAGCAAAGACACTACAACTTTCTGTGACGTTTAAACAAGACGGACATATTATAGATATGCTTATTGTGTATATACTATCTATATTTGTTTTTTGCACGACATCTTATAGGTTACATTCAGGGCAAAATTATGAAAAACATTTATATCATAAGTGATCTTCAAAAGCTCATCAAAATGTATCACGCACCTACGCTTACACTTAATACCTAATATTTTCTGAGCAACTCGACTGATAATCACAATTTAAATACCATTTCAAAGCTAAATAAATTTCCTACATATATATTTTCACGTTCATTTGTAAAAAGGTAATTGATAGATATTTATGATTTATCTAAATTTTCTCTCTTTTTTCAAGTGCAGCAGCATAACGTTACAAATACCTCTTTTGGAGGACTATGCAAGCAGAAAGAAAATCATAATTGATATTTGGAATTACTTTACCACTGGATTAGTTTTAACATCACCGATTTTAAACAACAAATGCACAGCTTTTGATGTATTCAGGTTTAACATGATAACAATACACGACTCAAAATACGATGACAATTTAATGTTTGTAGTCCGTTACAATCTTGACCTTATATTTACTAGTTGGACACAACTTAGCATTAAAGATTTAAGTTTGCAACTTCAAAATCACATAAAAACGTTTATTGAAACAAATAAGAACAAACTGGTATTCATTTGATCCAAGGCTCCATCCGAGAGTTCGTCCAAAACGTAGAGGGAGAGATCGTCTGCCATCCCTGTAACATAGAAGAAATCGGAGTGTGTTGTAAGGAGAGGCACGAGTGTAAGATTGTTGTAAAGAGAGGTACGGGTGTACGTTTGTTGTAAAGAGATGTACGGGTGTACGATTGTTGTAAAGAGATGTACGGGTGTACGATTGTTGTAAAGAGATGTACGGGTGTACGATTGTTGTAAAGAGATGAACGCGTGTACGATTGTTGCAAAGAGATGTACGGGTATACGATTGTTGTAAAGAGATGAACGGTTGTACGATTGTTGTAAAGAGAGGTACAGGTGTACGTGTGTAAGATTGTTGTAAAGAGAGGAACTTGTGTACGATTGTTGTGAAGAGAGGTGCGTGTGTAAGATTGTTGTAAAGAGAGGTACGTGTGTAAGAGTGTCGTAAAGAGAGGAACGTGTGTGAGATTGTTCTAAAGAGAGGTACGTGTGCAAGATTTTTGTAAAATGAGGTACGTTTTTAAGTGTTTTGTAAAGAGAGGTACGTGTGTAAGATTGTTGTAAAGAGAGGTACGTGTGCAAGAGTGTTGTAAAAAAGGTACGTTTGTAAGATCGTTGTAAAATGAGGTACGTGTGTAAGATTGTTGTAAAGAGAGGTACGTGTGTAAGATTGTTGTAAAGAGAGGTACGTGTGTAAGATTGTTGTAAAGAGAGGTACGTGTGTAAGATTGTTGTAAAGAGAGAGGTACGTGTGTAAGATTGTTGTAAAGAGAGGTACGTGTGCAAGAGTGTTGTAAAAAAGGTACGTTTGTAAGATCGTTGTAAAATGAGGTACGTGTGTAAGATTGTTGTAAAGAGAGGTACGTGTGTAAGATTGTTGTAAAGAGAGGTACGTGTGTAAGATTGTTGTAAAGAGAGGTACGTGTGCAAGAGTGTTGTAAAAAAGGTACGTTTGTAAGATCGTTGTAAAATGAGGTACGTGTGAAAGATTGTAGTAAAGAGAGGTACGCGTGCAAGAGTGTTGTACAAAAGAGATACGTTTGTAAGATCGTTGTAAAGAGTGTTACGTGTGTAAGATTGTTGTAAAGAGAGGTACGTGTGTAAGATTGTTGTAAAGAGAGGTACGTGTGTAAGATTGTAGTAAAGAGAGGTACGTGTGCAAGAGTGTTGTAAAAAAGAGGTAGGTTTGTAAGATCGTTGTAAAATGAGGTACGTGTGTAAGATTGGCGTAAAGATAGGTACGCGTGCAAGAGTGTTGTACAAAAGAGATACGTTTGTAAGATCGTTGTAAAGAGTGTTACGTGTGTAAGATTGTTGTAAAGAGAGGTACGTGTGTAAGATTGTTGTAAAGAGAGGTACGTGTGTAAGATTGTAGTAAAGAGAGGTACGTGTGCAAGAGTGTTGTAAAAAAGAGGTAGGTTTGTAAGATCGTTGTAAAATGAGGTACGTGTGTAAGATTGGCGTAAAGATAGGTACGTGTGTAAGATTGTTGTAAAAAGAGGTACGGGTGTAGATTGTTGTAAAGAGGGGTACGAATGTTACTTTATGGAAAGACCGGTACGAGTGTTAGTTTGTTCTTAAAGATACCTTCTTCCTCCCATATTAGATTCACCAAAATTAATACAACTGTTTTAATTTACCACAAGGGCAGAACAAATGTCGAAAACAATGGTTCTTATGTAAAAATACGGAGTTTAATTTGAAAGAAAGGTGCAGAAAACACGGTATTTCTACCTTATGAGACTATAGTAGATCACAGTAAATCTTTTAGCACTCACCAATCATTTAATATTTTTGCATTTTCAGTTATCAAATACACAGTTACGATTTTGTTATCAGAAATCAACATTTTCCATAAACGCATTATTTTGTAAGCAGTTAAATGTTTATCACTCAAAAATTATGCTTTTTATACATGTGTATGTATTGATTTTGAATTAGAGTGTACGTATTAACAGTGTGTAGTTCTTTAATATGTTCTAACTAAAGTGTAAACTCCATTACTTGTTGCGTTCATCTTGTCCACTATTGCGTCCCTTGTCTTGTTCATATTAGTTTCGCCGATCGTCGTAACTTGCTGAAATAAGGGACAAATAAATTAAGGTGTTTTTTCAGAACAAAACCTTTTTTTTTATAAAACTGTTTTGTACAATATGTATTACAAAGGGAATAAACAAAAAAAAATCAACAAGCTTTGTTGAAACTCTTCAAATACAATGTACCTGGTATTCTAAATTCGTATCAACATATTAAAAGCAGTTGAATAGACTAAATTATACGTATTAACAATTTATATCTGTATTTCAGAATAAAAAACATATGTAAAACCTACAATTGGTCAGGGTCCCACAAACAGGCAGATTTCCACAAACTTGCAGGTTTGAGTTCATGTATAGAACTAATCACACAAAAGGGCATATAGAGTTTTCAAAATCCCACAAAATGGGCATGCTTCTTTCACCTCTAATTTGATAAATCATTTTCCCATACCTATAATTATCTTCCTTCAGTTCATAACTGTTATATAAGAATAAAAAGCTCCCAAACTCATATTTTAGTTACATATGTTTCATAAGTAATACATTTTGACCTATTGACACGAATGTGTGACCCCGTCTGTTTGTCAGTCCTGCGGGTGTACGAATGTTAATAAATGAAGCTAAAGATTACGCTCTCTAGAAGGTCTAAGAAGGTGTCCACGTCATCCAGGTTATTACCAACTATGTCATTGACACCTTCAAGAGCATTCGACATCTGATCGTTGGCTACGTACGTGCAAATGTTTCCAACACTTGAAAAAAGACCAATACAATTATGAACAGAAAATAGTATATTGTTCTCAACACATATTACAACCTTACAACTTCACCTAGGAGATAGGTTGTTATAAGCATTTATGATTTATTTTTAACAAATTTTGAGGAAATTTAATAATTATTAAGGGAGTGATCTCTTTCTCATTGCCGTAGGTTCGGTTGGCCGCCTTTCTTTATTTGGCGCCTTTCTCACTTGTTCTTTAGTTTAAATCTGGTTCGGACATTTGTTTTCTTTCAATTTTAATGGAAACACCAACAATCAAGAACAATTTAAAAGCCAAGAGGAATAACATTTGTGAAGGTAGAGGGCATCTTATGAGACATTCTACATTTCTTGGTGCATCGTCTGAATATATGCATGTATGGTTCAGATATTCAGTTTCATCCTGTAACAGAAATGGGGCGGTATTCATAAAACATCAATTCATTTTATAACTTCAGTCATATTCTTAAGTTAATAATCTCACTTATCATATGATATTCTAAATTCATAATATCTGAAATAATTTATTATCATTGATCTGATTCAAAATACATGTACATACTTTCATGTTAAAGAACACTAATTTTACTTTTCTTTTAATTTGACTATGGCAAATATATTTTGACCATTGACTTAAGTTAAGAAAAGACTTAAGATGTTTTATAAATACCGGCCATGATCAATAGTAAGAGTTTTCTTACAATATGAATATTGTAGTTGTAAACAAGATGGCGGAAAATACTCTCCGTTTGCAGTGCATGTTGTCGTCTGCCTCTTGTTCGCGTTTCCCGCCACAATTTCCACACATACGACAGCAACAGAAACAGCAGCCGACAATTGGCATAATGAGGACGAATAGCAGTCCAATCACAATGGCGATGGCATAACCTGCAAACTTCTTGATTACCTGAAGCAACGAGGAAACAAACGTTTTGAAAAGCATGCTATTTGTGGGAACTTATAAATTGATGAATAAAGGGCCGACACAAAATTACCAGCCATTGAATTCCTGCTGAATTATAAACTACAGTACAACCTGTCTTTCCGACCACCTTTTACAAGCGACTACCTGCCTTGTACGACCATTCTAAATTACTATGTGTCACTTATGTACGCTAGCGTAGTTCCATGTATCAATACCCGTTTTACCTGTTAAACCCACATTTTTCTGATGACGTTACAAAATATTCTGTGGTGCGTGGTGAAAAAGGCTGGCAAAATTAGCACATGAATATTCATATTCAGCCTCTCGACTATCTCCGAATTTTCTGAGGAGTGTCTCCGGCGTCCAATCAAATGGTCGGAATTAACCTCATACATAACTCATGAATTATTCGAGCAGCCAATTTGCGCATGGTATCCAATTTAGTTAGACATTATAAAAAGACACGGTACCTTGGATGTATCCGATGAACAATCATGTGACTTTTGAATGACTGTTGACCTCATAAGACGTCTGTATCATGTATAACGGGTTTAATGTGTGGATAAAAAATGTGTTAAACGACTATAATAGTCATTGACAAGCTCAGTTCAAATAAAGAACAATACTGCAAACAGCATTTACTTTTATCTATACAATGCATGTGTAATGTTTAAGTCATTTAATTAACATACAATCATAACTCGCTATTTCGAAGCCGTTTGGACCTCGGAAATACTTCGAAATAACGAGCATTCGATGTAACCGAAATACAAAAAGTGTAAACCCGAACCAAAAAAAAGTCAAAAAAGGATTCGACATAACCAGAACATTGAGATAACAACGTCCGACATAGCGAGTTTCGACTGTATAAATAAAATAAGTAAGCAAGTATTTTTTCATTGGATACCTCAAGGTCCGGCCTGCATATCATTTTCAGAAAATATATGTACAATCCAACACCGTTGACTCGAACTCGCTTGGCTCAAATTCTTCGTTGGCTCGACCGATTTCTGTAGACTGAAGGTAGGCCTTCCCGCTTGGCTCGAATTTTCCAAGGTTCGATGTAATATCGCCGGTCCCTGCGAGTTCGAGCCAACGGGGTTCGACTGTATTCATGCGTTTGTACTTACACCAGTAGGGTCACTTGTTACATATCCAATCCCATCGTCCATGACACCTGTAATATAATAAGTCCCAATTAAATCAAAGTGAAATTGGCATAACATATGAAACATATAAGCATGTTGTCTAGGGTAAATGTATGGTTGTTTATAATTATAATACAAACTACAGGGACAAGCCCAGTTGTCCAATATTCAAAAATAAGGCCTGTTTCTTGTTTCTTAAACGTGCTCGGTGTAAAGCACCGATACACGGGATACAGCTTCCTTGGTTGAAACAGTACTGAGTACAACCCTTCTTATGCCGAGCGATAAGCAAGGAAGCTGGTACTATGTTTTAACGTATTTCGGTTTGACGTGGCCGGGCTTTGAACCCCATACCTACCGCAATCAAAGCGACCGCTCTTCCACATATCGTGGAATTTACGTGGAAGACAGACAAAAATTTCATTAAATTTCGATTTGGAAAAATACGCAAAAAGTTCGAAAGATACATCTGTCGTAATCTATGCGATACATCCATTAATAAGAAGGCAATGCGTTGTACACGACGATATCAATATTATGTTATTTTTTCACAATTTTCTTTTTTCTTGCAATATTTTTATCTGGTGTCTAGTCCCTTTAAAACATAAATATGTAGGAACTTTTGGTTTGCGTTTGGCAAGTTGCGAGGCAACAGTGATTTTCATGTATACGTGAAATCGAACAGGCATTCAAGATAACTTGATAGTTGTTCAAATATTCTGCCGGTGCAAAATTGCTCTTGTTTTTTTTTATAACCAATATAATTATCGAGCGATCTTTTTCTGATCGTGATAACCTTTATGGCGTGAATTGCTGATAAATTGCAGCATTTATTTGCTTCGGATTGTAATTTGCAAAGATAATTTTTTTTCTAACGATAATCGGAATTCTTCGAACGTTAAGGATTTTTAGATAACAGCAAAAATTGAGTCTCAAACTGTCAAAACAGGCATTTTCTCATTGTACATGATAAATTGTATACATCGTCAAGGAAAACTGGAGCACAAAAGCCTCGTTATCTATCTGCCATTAAATGCCCATGGTGACGGTCGGTTTGTATCTCTAAACAGTTATAAATTAGCCATTTGCTACATTACTCGTATCAATAAGTTTAACGAATATTGTGTCGAAGGTCCCGATAGTCTAAATATCTCCGGGTAGCTCATAATGAGTCAAATGATAAAAACAAGGCCGCACCACAATATCGCAGCAGGAAGTGGCAACTTATTACCTACTCAATCAAAAACGATCGGATCAATTTATAATTGATTATAGTACGATATTTTGGGATTCACTCCTGTCACTATACGAGTAGTTCCATGTGATTGTAATATGTCATTTTGAAAGTAATTTCTGTAACTGCACAACACCGATTTCAAAATGATTCTTATATGATATTTTGAAATTCACTCCTGTCACTGCTCAGTGTAAAGATTTATATATAATGTGCCATTTTAGTAATGTCTGCTACTGTACAACAAATATTCCTATATAGCTAAAGAACTTCAGCGAACACGTTATATATTACCTTTTTGGATGTGTTTAATGCGTTGTAAACATCAAAAAAAATAAATATCAACATTAAAGTTATGGAAGCCAGAACTAATTCCTATATGATTCTAATATAGCGTTTTAAAAACAAATCTGCCACTACAACACATATTTTTATGTGACTCTTCCTTTGTAAGTTCCACAGATACACTTATGATCTGCAGTATTCCTAACAAGAGGGGAGACAACTGTTTCAGCTGTATTTGTTTTATTTAAATACATGAGCACATCATCAAATAGTTCACCTTTAAAAGTTAACAACGGTCTCCTTTATCCCGTTGTTAACAAAGTTACAAAGACAAGTTTAAGAGAAGGACTTTGATTGGTATTTAATATTCAACTTAAGTTAATTTAATGGTCATACATCTTTGACTTCATTCACTCTATTGGTCAGTTATTAATAACAAGTAATCCGATTAGCTACATCGTTCTTAGATCCAATTAAGAACAATATTGAATACCAGCCTTGAGCAGCGAAACAACTGGATATTGTTAAGATATTCTGTAATATCTATCATTATATATATATTACCGAAGTCATTATCTAAAGTCATATTTTTTCTGATAACCCCTGTGATTGAAACAGTTAATAAATTATGTGATTTAAAATGTAATTTAAAATGATAAATGAAAATATGTTCGACATTCCTGCAATGTCATGGCGTAAATGATAGCAATTTATTTGAGTCTTTTACATTATGTACGTAGGAACTTGTGAGTATCTTACATAGTTATATTCTCTATTGCATCGCGATTTGCTTGCATTAAATGTTTGTTCTGTTAATGATTTTTCTTGTTTTGTTTTGTTTTCCTTTTACCAAAAAAGAATGCAAGTTTTAATCCTTAGATCATGCCTCACATCAAACTTAAGAGCATTACATTGCCGTTGTCAAGAACGTTTACTGACGTTTTCAACGTTACTTCCGTTTTCAACGTTACTGAAATTTCACTGGATAGTTTGCCAAAAATATTCAAATAAGCAAAACCATATGGGCATAAGTGTAGTGTTCTTGGTGACCTCTTGGAGTTGCCGTTGCTTTCATCATTACTGCTGCTACTTGGATTTTGAATTAACAGCAAACGTTGTGTTAGTAGCTATGTGCATGTCTTTGTTAGCGGTTTTGGTGATGAAAATTATGTTGGTGCTACTACCTACGCAGCTGCAACGTTAAAGCTTATATTTTTGATACGTCAACGAAAATCAGAACACAATAGCCTCGCGAGTTATATAGCACTAGTAGAAGTTTTTGCTTGACCAAATGGTTACAAGAAAAACGCTGATGCATAGCATCAAGTTGGTGCAATAAAAAAGAAGAAAAATCATGCATCTATATCACCAGTGAAAAGTTTGAGTGTACTTAAATGATAAAATATTTACATGAATTCGAATGACATTATTGTTGATAATACTGTAACATTTTACATGTATTAATTTGTAAATAAACTTTACACCAATGAGTACATGAATAGGGAAGAAAGGGTTATACATTATGAGGAAACAATCTGGAAATTATTCTTTTTAATGTTGTGCAGAACAAACACTTAAGCGTAATGTTAGCTTTTCAAAACCCACTTATGTGGTTGCTCGCCAAGGGAGATTACTGCGTCGGAGATTGAGAAACATATAGGACATTGTAATGGTGCTGTGTAACCTTCAGAGGTTCAGAGAAAAGTTGGCATTTAAACCAAAAAAAATATATCATAATATACATGTCCGTTATAACTTTAGATCTCATTATTATTAAAATATTTTTTTTAAACTAAACCATGACATTTGATTGCGCAATATGGAAAATATCAACGGCATAAATCTTCCGAAATTTACGAACCGGTCCCTTGTTAAATTATCTTTTGGTCAATATAAAATATAGTCGGCACCCACTAATGCATCAGACCTTGATGTATCATTCATAGCAAAATAGCACGAATATAATTGAGTAACTTATTGTAATGCCCCGAAATTTCAAGGAACTTGCGGTAGCTAAAAAATCAACAACCCAAAATCACATGGTATTCAAACAGCACACTCCTAGCACGTCTAGCTCGACCCCCATTTCAATTAAACCGAAGCCCCGGCAGTGCTGGAGGTGTGGCTTTTAGCAGGTGTGTAGAATGAAGGCTGTATTTCGAAAAACACATGTTTAATCAGCATTATTTGAATGGATAAATTGCAGACGAGCAAATAAATGAGTAACAATTTAAAAGTTGATCAAATACTCTGCACCTGCAAGCATGTTCTTATCAACTATAATCGACATCCTTATTTGGTGATCTTGTCATATTAACTTTATTTTTATTTTTTAATTGCATAAAATAAAGCATTTATATTATTAAATAAGTAATTTAAAATAATATATGGAACCATATTCGGAGTTCCTCGAATATTAGGGTGATAACTTTCATTTTGTTACGTGGGTAATACAAAATGAAGCATTTATATCATTCGTATATTTTTTAATCATGCAAGTTATCATGTTTAACGTTTAAGTTTGAATTTTTTATACCTGTTTCTAATATTTAAAGCTGCACTCTCTGAGATTTACCGCTTTGGCATTTTTTTTTTCTTGGAATTTTGTTTCATTCACTTTTCTTTAACCGTTTGTAACGGTTTAAACCATAAAACAAAAGAATGACCGCACCGATAGCTGAGTGGAAGAGCGTTCGCTTCGGGTCCACCAGGTAAGGGTTCAAAGCCCGGCCGTGTCAAACCGAAACACGTTAAAATATAGTACCACCCCCTTGCTTAGCGCTTGGCACAAAAAGGGTAGTACTTGGAAAATGGTGTACTCAGTACTGTTTCAACCCAGAAAAGTTGTTTTCTGTGTATCAGTGCTTTACACCGAGCATGTTAAAGAATGAGTCAGTTTCAGGCGAGCAAATAAATGAGTAACAATTTGACAGTTGATCAAATACTCTGCACCTGCAAGCATGTTCTTATCAACTATAAACGACATCCTTATTTGGTGATCTTGTCATATTAACTTTATTTTTATTTTTTTTATTACATAAAATGAAGCATTTATATTATTAATTAAGTAATTTAAAATGATATATGGAACCATATTCGGAGTTCCTCGAATGTTAGGGTGATAGGGGTAGCAAAATATTAGGTTTCTATAACTCGACAAAAACTAGTCAAAGATTTAGGCGTATATTTTGCTCCTATTGTGTTAAAAGGCCTAGTTTATGCACCAGTCAATTGTACCTGACTCCGCCACAGATAAAGAAGTTTTATCCCATGGACAAGGAGACTCCTGTAATCATGTATAGAAATTTAATTAATATCGAAGAATATCATATACTGGCAATGAGCTTGAACAATGTTTACAAGTATTTTCCCACGAGACCTTTAGTCTAAAGGTAAAAAATATGTGTACGCGAAATTTGGACGTTTCGTGCCCAAATATATTGTCGATGTGTCGTTCTAATCATAGCAAATCTTGGGAAATCCGTTCCTTTTTTAAATAGACATAGGGCGTTCCCTTGCCACTGGAATATTAACTTTGAGCCTTTCGTATTGGTACACAAATTAAACAGCAGTATGTTTAAATGAACATTTCATTTAACCTCTCCAGTCAACATGACAAAGTACAGAGGCATCCTGCAAATCGTCCCATGCAGAAATGTCAGTGCTTTGATTTCTTCATGGTGATAAAATAGCCCTTTGATATAATACTGGTATCGCAGTGACGTACACACATCATTGATTGATTTGTGGTTATTGGTTCTTCGAAAAGTAACTCCGGGTAACTGATAATGAAAAATGATAAGAGCAAGCCCTGATCACAATATCACAGGCATTAAATTCTCAACCAAAAACGATGGAATTCATTTCTATTTGATTTTAGTATGACATTTTGGGAGTCATCCATGTCACTTTACAACTCCGCGTTTAGCAACTTAAGGCGCTATCGTGAATGCACAAGAAAAGTTGTAGACAAGGACCTTGCAAGCGTATTGTTCAAATAAATCCACGTACCATGGTAACAACAGTGACAACAACAAAATGTCCAGACAATAATCTTATCTTAATCAGGTATTAACTAGTCAACCAAAAACGATGGGATATATGCCGACTTGATTCTAATGTGACATTCTGAAAGTCGTTCCTGTCAGTTTGGCTACTCACGGGGGCAACCGCGAATACACAAGGCAAAGAGCAAGCACAACAACTGGATATTCTCCAAACATTCAGCAATATCTGCCATTCAATATATATCTAGAGATATGTTTTCAAGATAACCTCTGTGATTTCAAATGCTGATATATGGTGGCCTTTGATGTGATTTAATATGCAATTACTATGAAATTCCTCGAATGTCTGGGAGTTAATGGTATTTAATTCTCAAAAGTCAACATCTTCTCAACAATATCCTTTATTGTAATGCTCATTTAATGTTGTTGTTGTTGTTGCTGCTGTTGTTGCTGCTGTTGCTGCTGATGTTGTTGTTGTGTATGTTTGCCAACATAGTTTTGCGCCTCTTTAACTGATTTTTTCATATAGCTATTAAACGAGAAACCCATATATAAAGGCTAATATTTTTTACCAGAACACAAATCGTTTACGTTTCTTTGTTATTATCAGTGAAGTCAAGTTAGTTAATCATAACAATGCATTAAACATTAATACGATTCTCTTGTGCAATTATCAAGTGTATAACTATAGTGCCACTTTTTAAATTATTTGTACAAACTGGAACACAAATTCCTCGCTAGCTATGACACATTAGAACCAGTCGTAACCAAAGTCTTGATTTTTATGAGACCTCTGACGTACGATATCATTTAGTAATTTATTGTAATCTTTTTTGTCAAAATTTCAAGCATATCTCCGGGTAGCTATAATCAAAACAAGACCAGACCCCAATTTCTCAGCAGGAAGTAACCAGTTTTTAACTACCCAGCCAAACGATTTGATCAATTTATAATTGATTATAGTAGGGCATTTTGAAAATTACTTCTGTCTCTCGGACGACACGTTTGTCTAACTCAGCATTTTACAAATCTTAAGTGTCACTCAGTAGTTTTCAACAATGTACGATGGCTGTTTAGATGATAACGATGCTTGAATTCGATAAATATGATCCTTATGGTTTACTCGCCGTACTGATAACATTTTAAAGACTTGAAAAGGTTATTGATACCAAAGGATATTTAATAAAATCTGTGTTGATGGCCATAAATCATTCTCTGTACGTGCTGAACCCATCGACTGAATAGGCATTGTAATAATGTGATACATGGTTAAGCTGGGGTGGGTCCAGGAGCAATCGGAAATCCTCGGTTATTTTCAATCGAAAACAACCGTAAATCAGTAGAGGTAGTTCATAGAATTAATAATAATAATAATAATAATTAGTTGTTGTATTTAAAGGTGTAATTTGTAATACTAAGTTCACATTTATTCCCAGTATATTGTATTATTGCATAAATAATTAAAATTCCTAAGAGTGAAGTCCGTAAGTTTAACTGCTAAATTTAAATTACTGCGCGATCTACTTGCAGCGTAGTTAAATGAAAATAATTCTGACATTGTAAGACGTCCATATACATCCGAGGTTGTTTTCGACGGGAAATTGCGGACGATAGCCCCAGGAGTTGGTCATTCCAGGACCCCACGGGACGATACTGAAGAACCTTTTTGAATGACACAAGATTAGGCCAATCCAGGACCCGAGTGAACGATTGAAACGAAATCTCTTGAACAGCCAATGGACTGGGCCATCCCTGACCATAGTGGATGATAAGAACAAACAATCTTGAACAGTGATGGGTTCGGGCTTCTCCATGACTCGAGGGAGTCATAAGAACATGTGTTTTTGAACAGTCATCGGATTGGGCTGTTGGCTAGAGTACATCTAGCATAACTCTAGGGCTATCTGTTGAGACAAAACAAGTTTTAAAGACTTGCTTAAAACCCTATTTTTTTGTTTTATAGTTCTGGTGGCCATGCGTTTCACCAACCTTGGACCATTTGAACAAAATAGATGGAGGTGAATGGAAAAAAAAATCACCAGGTAAAATATGAAAATGCCCAACCATATCTAATGAGGAATTAAAAAAGTTTAATGTTAGTTTAGGATAGTTTTGACGTCGCACACAACAAACCGGGCGGTCGAAGAACTACAAACCATGAAGTGGCGGACACACTAGCTCACCATGAGGACTTTGTTTGCCATTCTTATTCATCAGAGGTTCGATCGTGATAAATCTAACGCATAGGATCATCACTCTGGTGTACGAAAATGTTGTTTGCAAGTGAACTAAAAGAGTGAAACTTTTTGGACAGAAAACGCTAATCAACATGTCTTGCTATATCTATGTGAGTGTACACTAAACTGTTGACATTGATAAACCTGTATCAACACAAATGAGATATGCCCTCCTCTTGAAAAGAAAAGTGCGCTCAACGTCTGATCTGCTCGTCTGCTTTGTAAAATAAACAACTTGATGTGATTTTACTAAATTCTGGATGGACATAAATTTTCCTGGCATGATTTGTTTAAAATGGCCAAATTATAATAATCACGGTTGTGGTTACGGCATCGTCAGATACCTCCAAAACACTTCTGCGCTATGCTTCGCTGTGTACCATGAGTGGTCTGGTTAGGGAAATTTCGTAATCAGGCAGAATTAATAAGGCAATTTATTGGATCCACATGCACAGACACACAGTAATATATGATATTATTTTTTATCATTATTGGAAATAAAAGCCATTGGCCCTATATTTGTATAGGTGATACAGTTTTTCTTGTTTTCTCGTTATGTTCTATTTTCTTGGCAACATTTATGTTATTATGTGTATGTAAGTAATCTAAAAAGCGATATATAGTACTTACTTTGTACAGAATTAACTAACTTAAAATCAATAAACGGTTGTAAAAGTTTGTCAGCTTGTAACACTTACCACAAAATTATTTTATTTTGGCCCTTTGTGATAACCATTTAATGGAATGGAATAAAATATCAAAATTATATGTATATTATATTTCATGTAGATGGAAACAATGGATGGCCTTTGATGCCTGCGTTGTCTGAGGTCTGGTAAATCACCTGTTGGTTTTTGCAGGGAAGCCAACACAATTTTGTAAACAAGAAAACCAGTACAAAATAGAGGTATCCCCATGACACTATAAACAAATAGTCAGCTGTGTGAAGTTAGCTAAACATACGACATTGGACATTGGACATTCAAAATCGAATGTTGTGCTGGCACGACATTGGACATTGGACATTCAAAATCAAATGTTGTGCTGGCACGACATTGGACATTGGACATTCAAAAGTGAAAGTCGTGCTAGCACGACATTGGACATTGGACATTCAAAATCATATGTTGTGCTGGCACGACATTGGACATTGGACATTCAAAATCGAATGTTGTGCTGGCACGACATTGGACATTGGACATTCAAAAGTGAAAGTCGTGCTAGCACGACATTGGACATTGGACATTCAAAATCGAATGTTGTGCTAGCACGACATTGGACATTGGACATTCAAAAGTGAAAGTCGTGCTAGCACGACATTGGACATTGGACATTCAAAATCGAATGTTGTGCTGGCACGACATTGGACATTGGACATTCAAAAGTGAAAGTCGTGCTAGCACGACATTGGACATTGGACATTCAAAATCGAATGTTGTGCTGGCACGACATTGGACATTGGACATTCAAAAACGATTGTCGTGCCGGCACGACATTGGACATTGGACATTCATAACCGAATGTTGTGTTGGCACGACATTGGACATTGGACATTCAAAAGTGAAAGTCGTGCTAGCACGACATTGGACATTGGACATTCAAAATCGAATGTTGTGCTGGCACGACATTGGACATTCAAAATCGAATGTCGTGCTAGCACGACATTGGACATTGGACATTCAAAATCGAATGTTGTGCTGGCACGACATTGGACATTGGACATTCAAAAGTGAAAGTCGTGCTAGCACGACATTGGACATTGGACATTCAAACGTGAAAGTCGTGGTAGCACGACATTGGACATTGGACATTCAAGAGTGAAAGTCGTGCTAGCACGACATTGGACATTGGCCATTCAAAATCGAATGTTGTGCTGGCACGACATTGGACATTGGACATTCAAAATCGAATGTTGTGCCAGCACGACATTGGACATTGGACATTCAAAAGTGAAAGTCGTGCTAGCAGTTAGCACATTTAAATCAATGTATGACATGTTTTATGAATGAATGGTTTTTTTTACCGACTTTAAATTAATTTTGATGGCATGCATTATTCGGATTTTTTGTTTGTTTGAGATATTGTCTTGAAATTATTTGAAAAGGGTCAGAGATCACAAAGCAATGAACCATTATAAAATTTATTAACACCAAAAGAGCATTGTCATGACGATTCCATCGCAATATTTGAAACTTAAGCATGATTCAGATATATATGATGTCACATATGCAGAGAAAGATTCAAATGAATATACTTATGAATGGTCGTGGATTATATGTAGACAAACAGTGATAATGCTTTCAAAATGGCATATTTTTAATAAGCTTAATTGTTTACACACCACTGCTACACATCTAGTACCATTTATAAAGGAAGTGAAGATAAATATATCCACAGTATATATTGACATATGGAAAATATAGACATGCATTGATGATTCCTACAAGTATAAATGTAATCGTCCGTACATCTTTTTATCTGGTTTTACGTAAACACAAAAAAAATATTGTCAATGAGTCGATAAAGTAACCTATTCCTGCCTGTCGACTTGTTTTTTTATCGACTCAGTTAGTCGAACATGCTACGTCGTCTTCATTTGGTAAAGTTTATATGAAATAATTGTGTTCGATAAACCTTTTTGATAAGTCGACAGAATTACACAAAGCGTTTTATAATCAATCGCATCGACATTAAAGAATTCAAAATGACGTCTTCATCACATTCGACATAAGTTCTTATAGGTTTTACAGAATATACAATTTATACATGTAAAATGTGACACCAGCGCCATTGGAAATGGCATCTTGGGCAGAACTGACAATGGTTGAAAGGGTTGAAAGGAAACAAAGCGCAAATAATTATATAAACCCAACAAATGTGCACTTCAGTATGTGTTTATCTACAGAGCTTTAGAATAATTATATTACATTAATGAATGTGTCTGCATTTATATGGAAATATGTATGTATATCAATCGAAAGGATTGTTTTAATACAACTCTCAATAACAATGTTGCGGACTTTCAAATACAAGTTTCTTTGTTAAATATGTGTTCGGTACCTCAAATGTATAATATTGTCGGACATGGATGTGACTTAAGGCAACATACACACACAGCTAAACTTGTCAATGCATAAACCATTGGCGATAATGCTACATTTTGATGCATGGGGATCCCATATAATTTTGGTATTATTTTAAAGGGTACTCCCGACAGATAATTAATGAGTAAAAATGACCTTTGTCCAACAATTATTATTTGTATACTGGTTGTCGTTTCATTATATTTTTTCTCTTAATATTTACCACTTCCATTGGATGCCTAAATAATATTTGGTCACTATGAATAGACAGATATACGTTATTATAAACCATATTTTAAAAAATAAAAGCCAAGTTGAATGTCGTTATTTAACACAATAATTTGAATGGACAAATTAGAATTGCAGCCTTATCACCAGTCCAAGATTTCGGATATATATATTTCTGCCACCTCAGAAAAGTAGATTCAAACATTTGTCCATGCGTGAAATTCTTATCTTCCCAACGGGCAAAGATAAACAAGTACCCGTATGGAACTCTTTTTTATTGCCTTCACTTTGCTGCATCCAGAACTATTTAAAGAACGATTTGACTATTAACATAATCTGAATCACTGCGCGAATATCTATGACAACCAGGAACTTTTGAATGTCCAATGTCCAATGTCGTGCCAGCACAACATTCGATTTTGAATGTCCAATGTTCAATGTCGTGCTAGCACGACTTTCACTTTTGAATGTCCAATGTCCAATGTCGTGCCAGCACAACATTCGATTTTGAATGTCCAATGTCCAATGTCGTGCCAGCACGACATTCGATTTTGAATGTCCAATGTCCAATGTCGTGCTAGCACAACATTCGATTTTGAATGTCCAATGTCCAATGTCGTGCGAGCACGACTTTCACTTTTGAATGTCCAATGTCCAATGTCGTGCCAGCACAACATTCGATTTTGAATGTCCAATGTCGTGCTAGCACGACTTTCACTTTTGAATGTCCAATGTCCAATGTCGTGCCAGCACAACATTCGATTTTGAATGTCAAATGTCGTGCCAGCAAAACATTCGATTTTGAATGTCCAATGTCCAATGTCGTGCCAGCACAACATTCGATTTTGAATGTCCAATGTCCAATGTCGTGCTAGCACGACTTTCACGTTTGAATGTCCAATGTCCAATGTCGTGCCAGCACAACATTCGATTTTGAATGTCCAATGTCCAATGTCGTGCTAGCACGACTTTCGATTTTGAATGTCCAATGTCCAATGTCGTGCCAGCACGACATTCGATTTTGAATGTCCAATGTCCAATGTCGTGCCAGCACGACATTCGATTTTGAATGTCCAATGTCCAATGTCGTGCCAGCACAACATTCGATTTTGAATGTCCAATGTCCAATGTCGTGCTAGCACGACTTTCACGTTTGAATGTCCAATGTCCAATGTCGTGCCAGCACGACATTCGATTTTGAATGTCCAATGTCCAATGTCGTGCTAGCACGACATTCGATTTTGAATGTCCAATGTCCAATGTCGTGCCAGCACGACATTCGATTTTGAATGTCCAATGTCCAATGTCGTGCCAGCACGACATTCGATTTTGAATGTCCAATGTCCAATGTCGTGCCAGCACGACATTCGATTTTGAATGTCCAATGTCCAATGTCGTGCCAGCACGACATTCGATTTTGAATGTCCAATGTCCAATGTCGTGCCAGCACGACATTCGATTTTGAATGTCCAATGTCCAATGTCGTGCCAGCACGACATTCGATTTTGAATGTCCAATGTCCAATGTCGTGCCAGCACAACATTCGATTTTGAATGTCCAATGTCCAATGTCGTGCTAGCACGACTTTCACGTTTGAATGTCCAATGTCCAATGTCGTGCCAGCACAACATTCGATTTTGAATGTCCAATTTCCAATGTCGTGCTAGCACGACTTTCACTTTTGAACGTCCAATGTCCAATGTCGTGCCAGCACAACATTCGATTTTGAATGTCCAATGTCCAATGTCGTGCCAGCACAACATTCGATTTTGAATGTCCAATGTCCAATGTCGTGCTAGCACGACTTTCACTTTTGAATGTCCAATGTCCAATGTCGTGCCAGCACAACATTCGATTTTGAATGTCCAATGTCCAATGTCGTGCTAGCACGACTTTCACTTTTGAATGTCCAATGTCCAATGTCGTGCCAGCTCAACATTCGATTTTGAATGTCCAATGTCCAATGTCGTGCTAGCACGACTTTCACTTTTGAATGTCCAATGTCCAATGTCGTGCCAGCACAACATTCGATTTTGAATGTCCAATGTCCAATGTCGTATGTTTAGCTAACTTCACACAGCTCAAATAGTCATTGTTTGTATAGACCAGATAAAAAAATATTTTTGTTTATGTTTTTTGACCAGAAAAGAGGAAATGAGATGAAAAGTGGAAAATTGGCATCTCAATATAAACATTAGAATCGAAGAATATGCTTAAAATTTAATAATTGTTTTTACGACCAGAATAGATAGTTTATTATGGAACATAGCATTCGTAAGCACACATATATACAATCAAAGTTACATGATCAAATAAGGTAAAGATGAACAGAAACACCTTTAAACTTCCACATGCATTAATGTAGATACTAAGGTGTTCGTACTGATTACAAAATAACAAGCCTTTTTTCGAAGCCAACCATTGTGTTTAGAGAAGAGTGAGTATATCCACCTAATCCACATAATAACATACATTAATAATAATAATAATAATAATAATAATAATAATAATAATAATAATAATAATAATAATAATAATAATAATAATAATCAAAGCGTTATTAAAAGTAAATTAGGCCAAGAGACCACATTGGGGACCAGACCGCTCGACTGGAATTAGAGACCTAATTTCAAGAGTTCAAATCGGGGACCAGATCGCTCGATTAGTATCAGAGACCAAACTTCAAGAGGTCAAATTGGGGACCAGACCGCTCGACTAGAACCAGAGACCAAACTTCAAGCAACTGTGCTTAATGCTTCGCTTGAATATTGTGCGATCTGTTGGTGTTGTTGTTGTTGGTGGTGGTGGCGGTGTCGTTGTTGTTGTTGTTGTTGTTGTTGTTGTTGTTGTTGTTGTTGTTGTTGTTGTTGTTGTTGTTGTTGTTGTTGTTATGTTGTTGTTGTTGTCGTTGTTGTTGTTGTTTTTGTTGTTGTTATTGTTGCTGCTGTTGTTGTTGTTGTAGTTGTTGTTCTTTATGTTGTTCTTTATGTTGTTCTTTATGTTGTTGTTGTTGTTGTTGTTGTTGTTGTTGTTGTTGTTGTTGTTGTTGTTATTTCATTTGATTTCATTAGTTGAGTAGCTAAAACTGATCACCTTAATTATGAATTGCATACTGCAAGTCGAGTACTTTAATGGATGGGGTTCAATTTGTCAGTTAGGATCCAACTTGTCATGTTCATGATTTATGAGCTTTTTAGGCGATGAGTTTATGCAACAAACATTTGAAAGCTATTAGTGTTTTACACATTTCTCTTCGGAAGTTTTGTCAAATTTCAAGGGTTAATCCTTTAACAGGCTCAATATAGGCTGATGCATTTTAATGATCAAAACTAAACAGGCAAATGCTTTTGTACAGATCAAAAAGTCTTAGCGATAATTTGGTGCATTTTTACCTAGGGATTTTGTGGCCATGTAGCTAATAATTAAAAAAAAAACATTTATAAGGGCTTTATATATGCTCTTTTTTGTGTCATCATTAGAGTCAAATGAGTTAAACATTCTTCTTCATAACAAGTAATAAAAAAGCCTAAACCTATATCACGCCACCAACATGAATGTTCATTGGTTCAGGACTGGTCACGCGGTGACCGCAATGTTTTTTCACATGGGTCACTAATCTTTATATCGTACAAAAATGGCGTCTGATGAATAAAAAAAAACATTTCCTAGATTATCTTGGCGTCTTGATCAATGTAAAGAGGTTTAGGACTTGATATATACGTTACGGGGTTAGAAGGTGACCAGTCATGTGATATACGGGGCGCAGGAAACCATATTCGGGTTCCTCTACTTCGTATATCGCATATCGGGTCAGCTACTAAGTCTGTAACTTATAACATTGTGCCCCTTTAGGTTCATGTCATAAAAAAACTCAACTGAAAATCATTTCTTTACTAATATTTCGCTTAAAAAATCTAATTGTTTTTGCAAAATAATGATAAAAACTGTTTGTCTTCATACAACATTTGTTTATAAATACGTTTTTTACAACAATTCATTCGGGTAAATATTTTGTTCTAAATTCTTGAAGAAAAACATACTCTGTATGAAATTTATAACATATACCCTTCAACCAATGTTTTTTATTTGTTTCAACTTACAATAATTTTTCACTTTTTTCTGGAGAAAAAAAATATAACTGAAATATGTATATTAAGCCTTTTTTAAAAAGTACATGTCTAGAATAAAAATAATATATACTTTTTATGAAGTCCGTCGGGAACTCGGGAAGCGCGCTATTGATGAAGCTCCGCGAGAAGTCGTAAAGCGGACCCATGCCGCCGTTGTCATAATTAGTCTCCCCCGCCTTATAGTTAGCGTCCGTCGGCAGTGGCTCCAGTTCCGTCTCGATGACGTTGACTGATGACGTCAACGTCGAAAGTAGAATCAGCGCCGCGCAACATGAGAGCATCTTACAAAAGGAAACTGGCATTTTTTTCTATAAGTTTCGGTGTGTTTCCAATTAAAAATATTAATTAGTCATATGATCATTAATTTGGAAAAAAGTTCAATTATTGAATAGCCTTGAGGAAGTCAAAAACACTAATTGTCCAACGTCCTTTTTTGTTTAAAAAACCCTGATATATCACCAAGAAAACTCTATAGTTTGACATCTACTCCTAAAACAATTCTGTTTTATAATGAGATTTCTGTTCCTTTCACAATTATTTTGTCGGTTCTGCGCGACGCTTTAACAAGGAAGTTTGGAACCTAGTAACGCGATAATAATCAGCGCATCCGGTCCACGTTATAATTCAAGCACATTTCATTTTCGCAGGCTTCTTTCCTCATATGTAAGCACAAAGTTTATGAATGCCGATTTAAAAAAAACAATTAATTGAAATTAGATACAATATTTGCTTCTCTCTCACTCGTTTCTATACTTTCAAAATCAATTTGATATTGATATATGCCCCTTATCACTACCGAATCCTCCAAAAGGATTTAGGGAAAGGCCGGTTTGATAAAAATAATTGAAGATCGCTGAACAGTTTTATTCCATGGGATCACCTTTATTGACATAATGTATCCATATTTTCACCATGCGGAGTTTTCCATGAATTTTTATTTCGCAAGAGAAACGTCGGAAAAAATGGCCACTGTATCATTTGCAAATATTTACTCATGTACTTAAGTATCATCAACCTTATGCGGATGTGTTGGTTTAATCTTAAGTTTATGATACAAACGCGACACTGTACGTATAGCAGTAACCAGTAGTTCTGTAGTAATGCTTTTGAAATTAAGATGCACTCTTATTCCAAAATAAGATTTACTAAAATTTAATACAATTGTTTTCTTATACCAAAATGAATGAATATATGTCGAAAACAATGGTTCTTATGAAGGACGGAGTTTTTATTGGAAAGAAGGTGCAGAAAACACGGTATTTCTACCTTATGACACTACGAGTATAGCAGACCACAGTAAATCTTTTAGCATTCACCAATCATTTGATATTTTTGCGTATTCAGCTATTAAATACAAGGTCACAAAGTTTGTTATCAGTAATATAAATGGTTTCCATAAATGCATTATTTGTAAGTAGTAAAAGGTTTAGCACTCAAAATGTATGTTTGTTATACATGCTATACATGTGTATGTATTGATTTTGAGTAAGAGTGTCACTTTAAACATCATCAATGACTCAAAACGAGCAGTTAAAGGGACTCGCTCATGGATTGTTATCATGTTTTTTTTTCTTAAATACAAAATAAAATGTGTCAAATCATAAGGAGCCTTAAACGAAGATAATGACAGCTGGAACCATTCAACAATTGTTGATATATTCTAAAATTTTGTCTTTGTAGTCCACGATTTCCTAAACTGATGCTAACGCAATTCAGCAAAAGGCCGACGCATGATTGGTTTGTTGACATTATCATGTGATGCTTTCAATGTATTTAATAAATGTTTAAATATCTCATACGTTATGCGTTCGATTTTCTATTTTTAGCGTGGGTTTGCTCCTGACTTGATCAGATTTTTTTTCATTGAATTGTTTTGTTGCAGCGTTTAACACTTTCGATGTCAAGGGTAAACTAATTATATTGTAAGTGTGTAAAGAAATTTTTTTTTTTGGTGCCAAAGCATGAGTGAGTCCCTTTAAAGCGGTTACGTGTACTACTCAACGCGGTAACGCGAACAATGTCTCGCAAACGGACTGCGAATTTGTATTAACAATTAAAGAAAAAAAACGCTTTAGATACCTTTCTCTCTCTCTCTCTCTCTCTCTCTCTCTCTCTCTCTCTCTCTCTCTCTCTCTCTCTCTCTCTCTCTCTCTCTATATATATATATATATATATATATATATATATATATATATATATCATGTATTGGCATGCATCCGAGGTTGTCTTCGATGGAAAATGGCCGAGGTGCTCCGAATACCTTGCTCAAAACCCTAATACGACTGATACTCTTACTGAAGCCGCGACTCCTGCAGATAAGACGGTAGCAACTGTTTGGCTTATCAAAAACATAAGGGCTCTAACCAAGATCACAGTCACTAGGTGTTCAAGCTGCCCCACAACCTAACAAGACCGATACTCTCATTGGGGCGCAACGCTCGCATGATAAAACGGCTAATCACTATGTCGCTTTATTCGCTCCGTACAATACTGGCGTATATACTTAGGTTAGTTATCTTTTAATATATGCTTAGCTAGGTTAGAAAAGATAAGAACAAAAGGATTTATGAGGTTTTAACCGCAATTTAGTGCTTTGGTGTCCTATGAGACAGCAAATATTTTACCATTGTGTACATCAAACAAATACCGTGCTTTGCATGGGTAGGCTAATGACTCACTCAACCTTTTTGTCATACACCTGAGAAAAAGTACATTACATACTTGTGTGTATTAATGTCAGAGATGGTAAAATATATTTTTTAATATCCATTATCTAGGAGGTCCAACGTAAATTATTTTTGCGGAATTATAAGTGAGGGACATGTTCGATGCGGAACAAATGACGGACGGTCTTAAGTGTTATGGCAATTAAGTTTATATCGCGTTTATCGTAAAACAGATATACATACCCGGAGGCCAGGCGTGTAAGGTCCTTTCGGTTTTTAAACCTATATATATATTTCTAGACGCCTTAACTTGTCTCTAGAAAACTCAGCGCGCGGGAGAAAGATATAATCATTCTTTGTACATGTGTTGGCTCTTATTAATGAACTTAGTGAAAGTGATCATATCAACATATCAGAGGCGATGATCACGTGGTATATTGTCTTGATACCAGGCACTAAATATGACAACTCCCAGAGATTTTATCTGCGTTTCTCTATTATTGAACAAATAAATTTCCTTACATCGCCAATGTTCCAGCGCCAAATCAGTCCTGTAACTTGGAACCTTCATTTAATATACCGAACCATTTTGTAGTTTACCCGGAGTGTGAACATTGCCGGCTGAAACTCAAGTTCAGTGTGGAAGTATAACCTACAACAGAGTAGCGCTGGGTGAAAGGAGCTAAGCGTGTCCTCGCTTCTTTCACCAGCAAAATACAACATCTTAAAGACTGGTTTCATATCCTTTGAAAAAAAGTTAATGATGGTAAATGGTTTATTGCTAATAATGATCCACATAAATTTAACAAGACCAAATGATATTGTAATTTTAATAAAATTCACGTGTAGTGCACATTCGCCCGCCGGGACAGAACACACTCTAAATGCTTAAGTTTCAAAACGAGAGTGTAATAATTCTATTGTATTTTAACAATGCCTTCTAGCCCGCGAAAATGTATACAAAATTTACAAAAAATAAACAGAGTCATATATGGTCAGACTTGCATGTAAATTGATCAGCCTTTCATGTACATTGATAAGTTTCAATGCGAGAAGTGAGACAATACGGATATTTCATATTCACGGTGTGTATCCATATCGGTACCCTTTTTGCGAAATCTACTGAAATCTAAACAAATCGGCGATGGAAAACAATCCAGTTAATGTTCATTTACTGATGAAAGGAGGTATGTCATGTGCAAAAGAAGTATACCACGGAACAGTAGAATGTTATAGCTATGTCTTTTTTGTAATGTGCCCATTTTTCAATTACTGCAACTCCACAATAAGCTACAAAATATCGATATGTCTTGTCTCGCCCACCGCCTCTGCATGTTCTGTGGGATTAAATGAACCACTGGTTTGATTATGTACACACCATACATATTACATGTATTCATTTATATGTCATATTCATACAAATGGCAATAGTTTGTCAAATATATATGTAAAATTCAATAAAACACCCTACTTTCGGTTTCACAGCGGCACGGGTAACCTCTTTGCTATTGACTTTTTTATATCACAGGTAACCGCTTTTATCCTCTGTTTATGACTTATTTGTTTAATTGGGATATTTATATAAGCTCTATATTGAAGTTAAGTACATCGTATATAAATCCGTTCGATGTTTCAGCGTCCACGCGTCCGGATGTGATGCAACTTGCAGCCCGGCTAGCATTAAAACCACCATTAAGGCCGCTGTTATTTTATGCATTGTTCGTTTCATTGTTGTTTGGGAGATATGTAAGAAATAAGTTAACACTTATGTATTTTACAACGATTTCGTAAGAAGTTATTACCTCATCATATTAATCACTCTCGTTGGCACGATGTAACGCGAGTTTGTGGTCTTGTGTTGTGGGGGAAACTTGGGGTACCCGGCGGAAGCCCACTTTTCTGATATAGTTACCAAAAACAAAACTCACATGCGTCCAGGTCGGGTGCCAAGCCCGGGTTGAGGTGAGAAACGAGTGTGCTTACCACTTTGTCTGGCGTACTCTGCACAACAAGATAATGAAATGGTACGGGCATGTAACCCAGGCCAGTTCACCACTGCGCTAACCGGACAACCGATGTAGGGAATTGAGAAAATAAAATAGTGATAATATGAATTTAAGTGTAAAAAATATCAGACTATTGTTATCAAATTCACTACAAGGGGGCGATTCTAATATTTCATATTTTGTTCACTTTTTGGATACATATATGTAATGTGTAAATCGAAGACTTGGCAAAAATGTAAAACAATAGTCAATAAACGGTGACCTTTAGCTAAGAATATTACGTAATATTTATGATATATTTTATAAGTGCTACATGGTTTGAAAGAATACGTGTGTACATATATATACAAAAGTTTCATATTGTTTAGAATATGTATACTGTGACTAGTTTTCTTTATTTCATTTAAACTTTGATTTGTATTCTTTACCTTTTAAATAAAATAAAAAGCTAAACAATTTTAAGTGTATAATTTTGTATCCCTCATTAAAAGTCTTTGCTCAATTATTTCAAACATTTTGCTATGACGTGTTAAAAGAAATCTATAGTAACAAGAACGTGTTCAATGAACATTTAAAACTACAAGTGGTTTTGTAACATATTAAGGTCCTTCCACAATACCAAAGTGGGTTTGAAAAGCAAAATATTAAAACGTTACTTTTTTTACTTTTTATTTAGTTCTGTGGAAAAAAATAAGAGTAAATCAAGCATCCTTGCAACATAGAACTTGCTCAACTCCTTTTAATACGAAAACATCACATTGGTTGAAATTCCGTTTGCATTTTTAGCTCGTCTGATTTTTTTTAAAAATGACGAGCTATTGTCGCCACTTGATTGCCGTCGTTGTCGGAGGAGGAGGCGTTGGTTGTTTTGCGTTTAGGTCACTTACATGGAAACTATCAAAGCTATCACTTTGACACTTGAGGAACTTGTTCATCTAATACCTTTCTTCACATTGTACCCTTAAGGTGCAGAGTCTCACCTGTTTTTGTGGGGTTTTTTTCACAGACTATAAATGAATAACGCCTTCAACATATAAAACCGGTCTTTGAGTCACACATTTGGAAGGGTATGGGAAGGGTGGGGGATATTTTAGTATGTTTGGACTTTGTATTTTTTAGCTAGTCTGATCTTTTAAGCTTTATGCTTGAGTCACTTACAAGCAAACTATCAAAGCTATCACTATCAAATGTACAATATGAAATAACTAAGCCGTAAAAGGATACAATCAGACGAGCGTTCAGCACCCGCACCCAGTGCTCTTTTTATGGAAATGTTGTAACGTTTCTGGTCAGGCTACCTTAAACCATTCAAAATCATGAATGTTTTGAATATTGCTAATGTTGTAAATTTAGCTCAAATTGTTAATGTCATAAATATCACGAATATTGTGAATGTTCCGAATTTTGTAAAAAATAATTAAGAATGTCGCTAATTTTATAAATGTCCTAAATGTTGCAAATGGCGTGAATTTTGCGAATGAAACGAACGTCGTTTAGAGCATTTAAAATATCTTAAAAATGGCTTTTGTCGTTTGTTCAGCCAACTTCACACAGCAAGATTATTCATACTTTTACAAGAAGAACACATTTTTGCATCCGTTTTCCGTAATTCATATGCATTTGTTATATTTGGTTTGTAATTTTTGTCAGCATAGTATGTTGCCTGGATTGTAAAATGATTCAAAATAAAAACTTAATAGTTGAGTTGAATGTAGTTCTGCGGACAGTCTGATTCCCTAGCAATATTTCAACGATTTGTGATATTGAATTGAACCCTTCAAATGTACTTGATCAAAATGGTTACATTTATATGACTTCATAAATACGAAATAAAACAAACAAACAGCATTTGTCGATTTTTCGACAGCCTAGCTATAAAAATAATGAGGAGGGTGTCGACCCCTTTTCGAGGATGCTCAGGATGCCGAGGGTCGATTCAAGGCCAAACTATGAATATATCATCTTAATAGCAAACACATGTATATGTTACAGTTCAAAGGTTCAATTCCGAATGACGTTTGTTGAGCCAGCTCGACATTCATTTCCTGACTGTTCAAATTCGTTTGAAGATTAAACTAAACCTATATTTTTCGAATGTTGATTCTCGCTTTCCAATTGAATTGCCATTTATGGTTTGATTGTCAGTTCGAAGTCATTTGCACAGTGTCATTGGTAACAGTATCAACGGCCGGATTGTGTCGATAACATAATATAGAGTATGAAAATGTCTCACTCAACTAAATCTGAATGTTTATGCTTGATTTAACATTAATATATAGCGACTGTATGGAATTCATCATATTCTCACGAATGCCATTAGCTTATTTATTTGTAAAAAATATTCCCCCTAAGTAATAAATCGAATGCATTTAATTGTAAAGTCAACAATACCGGCAGTAATTCGAGGCACCGAATTACACCCCGTCCCGTCCCCTCCCATCCCATTTCGGTGAGAGTGTGTTCAGGGTAGCAAATGTAACTCCCCCATCCTCAAAGTCATAACCCTTAGTCGGCCGTGAAAAGTTATGCATTTAAATCGCATTAGCCAAGATGACTAGCACTGTAGCGCATGGCAAAATAGCGAAAATATCTAGTTGACTGTAACCGTCGACTATGAGGCATAGTCATAAAAGTTCCAATCTGGCACTTCCGACTGAGTCAGAAAAATTAAACATTTGTAAAAATAGAAGATTACTCGTAAGAGTTTGGTTTTACGACAAAGCAAAGACGTCTGAATTCTATATATCTAACTATTTTTTGAAAACCTCGGTACCAGATATCAGTGTATTTTGTTTTTTTAACGTTTTGTGTACCGCATCTGTTACAGAAAAGTGGGCGGGGTAACCAAAATAAACAAAATTTCAGCAGGTAAACAGTTTATTTAAAAGATAACACATGCACCTTGCATAAATTCCAAATGTACACTTTTGTTGAATGAAATAATCTTTGAATTGGATATTAAGCCACTATATACTTGTTTTAAAGTAGTAGTAATTTTGTTTATAAAACAATCTTTAGCTGTCAACTCAAGTATATAACCTGTAGTATGTGGGTAAGAACTAATCAGCCGCTTAGCTAAGTTGGTTTAAGCACAATGTTGGTGTTGAGTAGTTGTGGTCTCAAGTCCCACACATGGCTCACTTTTCTCCAAGGTTTACTATTCTGTTGTCCATATAAACAGCCGCTTCAGAGTCTATGACAATTTTTTATTTGGCGACTCTACGCGTCCATATCCCTACGCGTCCATATACCACTTGTTGTTTTCATAGCCATGAATGACAGATCCCAGCGCTAAGTATAATGATAACTGAAAGATAACGGGCGCCTGCTTGATAGTGCTAAAATGGTGATGCTTTGTTGACAGATGTCGATCTTAATTCATGAAACACATAAGTCTAATAAGAGAAAGGTATAGGCTAAAAACAATTAATGTGTAAATTTGTGTTTTTATTTATCAATGAAGTGTTAAGTTTTGTGGAGTTACAGTTGAAGGATATATTTTACATTGGTATGAATCAGTCGCTTTATGGCGTTTAGGGAATGAAATGAATATCCAAATGTTAAAAAAAGTTCCCTAAACACGCATTATTGTGGCTAACTATTCTGGTGTAAGAAGTAAAAGGCAACAGTGCCTGGGTAAGAACCAGACAATGTGTAAGCTCAGTTGGTTAGAGTGCCATGCTAGTGTTCTGGCAGTCATGGGATGGAGCCCACACCAGGCCCATTTTTCCTGCCATGTTTATTTTAATTCTTGATAAAAAAGTTGATGTGTTACTCAAGTTGTGACTAGCATAAGCCATGCCAGACTTTCTCCAAATATTATTTTTTCTTAACAGCGCTTGATACAATATTTAAGAAGTAAATTACAATAGTAAGAAAACTGCTTTTTTCATGAAGTGCTTCCAAAAGTTTTAATTTTCAAATTTTGCGCCAACTTCATTCATGCTTCAGCAGTGTAGGCCAGTTTCAAAACTCCCATCATGCTGAAGTAAGTTAGGCTTGCAGTCATCAAATTTCTAATACATGCATGATGCTGCTTCAAACATGTTGATGTCAGCCTCAAGACAACAGGACATAAAATACCAGTTTATAAGTGCCTTAATTCCAATCTTGCCTTGAAATAAAACAAAAATGCCTTAAAAAAGACAGAAAAGAATATAGAAAAGTTTATCTCTTTAAAAATACAAATCTTCCTGGATTTATGGGTCCATTTTTTTGTATATCTGTTTTTTCAATACATAAGGTTTGGGTGTTTTATTTTCACATTTGTGAAAAATGTATATATTTTAGCATTGGAAATGGTACCATATATTTTAGCCAAAATGGCCCCATGTCAGTCAGAAAAAAATCACTCATACAGTTGTTAAACCCCTTTGCGAATGAAGTCCTACCTTCTTTCTGAATATTTCTTCTTCTATTGTTTCAGATACATTGGTAATATTATAATCGTCCACAATGAAGCTCTATGCCCTGTCAGTGTTGTACAAGGTTGGGGACAGTAAGGCCACCCGTTTAGTGTCGGCACATGAACTCGCTGGATTCAGCTTCTTTCAGAGAAGCAGGTAAGTCATTTAACATGATTCTAGAAATAGTTTTCTCATCTTTTTCAGCTTCCCTGATTTTCGAGAAAAAAGTTGTGGCACAGTGTCTTAGCCTTGGTGTTGTTCTTTTCATCGTCATTGGGAAAAACTATAACCTTGGCCATAACTCTAAAACTGTTCAAAATATTCAAATTAAACTGGATACACATGTCTCCAGAGACAGTACCCAAATTTATAGCAAGGCCCATAACTCTTGCTTAATAATTATGAGTTATTCCCCCTTATTGACTGTAAAAGAATTCTGAAAGGACGAGGGTTGTCATTTGCTTTTTAGGCCCTCTTTAACATTAAGTTAAATAATAAATTCTTCTTAATTTGAAGTAAATAAGTACATGTGTGCATTCATTGATTTTTAACCTATGAAAAATATATTGCTTTTTATTTGATGTAGAAAGGGATGATTTCCTTTGTCAGAACGTTTGATTTATGTTTTAACTTATGGACAATAAATTACTCAATTTTTTATTAAAAGAATAATTTAAAACTCAATTTACTGATAACCTTTTGTAAACTACATCTGATTTTTTGTTACATCCTCTTTTTAAAAAACATAAAACAAGCAAAACATACAAATTGTTCCTGTGCATTGATAACATTATTTATATTGTTCATTTCAGTGTTAAGGAATTCATGAACTTCTCTAGTAAAATCATAGTAGAAAGAACAATGACAGCTTCCAGATCATCTGTTAAAGAGCAAGGTTTGTTTTTTGATGCTGTCAGTTTATAGCATGTATGTATATAATTTCTATTGAAAAAGGTTGTGGTATAAACTGGAAGTATTCACTTATTTGATATCAATATTGGAAGTTTCCCCCGAAATGGAAGTTTATGCCTCTCAAGCTCTAAGATTTTTTTTCTCACTATTGTCCAATTACATGTAGATTAAATAATTTGTAAAAATGACTTGCAAACATCACAAAATTGTATCTAAAGATTTCATTTTATTTCATGACTTATTGAAAATGTGTCCATCAAGTAACATTGACGCCAGGGTTTGATATTCTGAACTTCCAAGCCTTTGGAAGTTTTCTCCAAAGTAGTGGAAGTTTTTGTACTTCCAAGGACTCAGTTTTGGAAGTTTTGGCACATTTGTAGGTATACTTCCAAACTTCATTTATCGGAAGCCCTGAGTAAAAACAGAGGGTTTTAGCGTTGGCTTAACCTTACTCATATTAGACTCATAGCTGGCAGTATCACCTTGGTCAGGGATATTTTTTTAATGTTTACTATCAGATATGATTTATATGAAGGTCTCCATGACTCATTTTGTTTTATTGTTTGAAAGGTTCAAATGTATTTGGCAAGGGTGAACTTGATCTTGGAGACCTTATTATCTACAAATTAAATAATAGAATAGTATATAAAAAAAACTCTTACCCTGACCGATACTGCCACAATGGTATTATAATTAAATGATACTGCTTCATCTTCAAATGATACTGCTTCATGTTGAAGCATGACCTTGCTGTTATTGAATAGGTGTGACCAAAATAAAATGGCCAATCTATTCTTAGTCTTAACATGTTTAAATGTTCCATTTTTCAGAGTACATCTGTCATGTGTATGTGAACAGTAATAACGTTGGTGCAGTTGTGATAGCAGACCATGAGTACCCGCAACGTGTCGCCCACACACTCCTTAACAAGGTTATAGAGGAGTTTGAGGCCAAGGTGGATAAGAAGCATTGGTCCATTGCAAAGGAAGAGTGAGTATTGATACAGCTCTAGAATGGTACATGTACCAACATGTGTCCAATAACTTTGTACATACATGTATCCAGGGGCGTACCTTCAGCATATTGTATTGTATGCCAGTTCACTTAAGCGAGGTGTCGACTTAGTTGGTCCAGATATGTTTTATGTGGTGAAAGAAGGAGGGTTGTCACTTTCCAAATAATACTCTTATGAAAGAACCGTTTAAATGCTCTGAAAAATAACATTGAGTTAATTTCAGCAAACTTTAAGTAGTAAATCGATTACATGAATATACTACCCCTTATCCTTTAATCTGTATTGCTGATATCGAGATTGAAGCACCTGCCATTTTGTATAAGATGTACAATTTTTGTGAATTTTGGATGCCTAGTGAACCCATTTTATTTTTGTATGATTTAAAAGTACTGTACAATACTGTGTCCTCTTTAAGAGGCCATGAGCAAGTACCACTGGTGGGGATCGAACCCTTAACCTCTTGGTTGAGAGGCAGACACCTACTTTAACTTTACCACTTAAGGCTGCCCTCACTCATTATAGTATTTGTTTATATTGAAGGTTTTGGCCTATTTTAGTAAGTAATATACTTTCAGATTTATATGGAAGCCCCAAATAACTGTTCATATTATGTCTGTGATAAAATGTGTTTCAGCCTCATTTTCATCTGTTTGTTTTCAGTGAAATCAAGTTTCCAGAGCTAGAACAGATGTTACAAAAGTACCAGGTGATGTGTTGCTTTATATAACCTTTATAATGAGAATTTATTGAAATTAGTTTAAAAAAATGGGAGCAGGACATTTTAAAAATCAGATGAGAAGTATTTTTTTTGTAATACAGTGGTTGTTCAGAAAGTTTGCAGAATTTTAATGTAGTAATATTTTTTTTAAATATTTATGAATTGGTACAAAGTTCAATGCAATGTTCAGTGATAAAAATATGTGAACATTGCACAGGCTGTCAAGCATGGAGATATTATAAAATTATTTTACACAATGTGTTCTGAACATACATACAACATGTCGGGTGCAAGACCTATGTCCCTTCCTCTGCATCACTCCTCCACACTTGACATCAACCATCATGGAGGCTGATATATTGAAGTTAATGACAGCACTTCCTTAATGTAGGCATTAGTAGTTGCATAATCCATTGAACTGGATTGCACTTAGGGGGCTGGGTATTTTTCAAATAATCTGTATGATGTTGTAATTAATAAGTTTCCTGTTTTTTTTACAGAATCCTCGTGAGGCAGATGCTATGACGAAAATTAACGCCGACCTCGACGAAACTAAAATTATTCTGGTAAGAATGCTCCGCTGAATATGGTTATAATTATTCTGCCAAGAGTATATTTTTAGCTCATCTCATCTCATTTACAGTGAGAAAAGTTGAGGTATTGTCATAGCATTGGTGTCGTTGTTGGCGTCTTGCAAAAGATTGAACCTTCGCCATAACTTAAAAAATCTCAAGTTATTCAAATGAAACTTAGTATACTTGTTAAGCAAGGCCCATAGCTCTGGCTTTAATAGTTGTTGAGATATGTATCTTGTTTGACTGAAACAATAACAAACAATTGTTGGCAATCACCCTGATATATATGGCTCTGTTCTTGACTCAGGAGATAATGCTTTAAAAGTATTTCTGATAGTTGAAACTATATTTCTTCTTGACAAATTTCAATTTCATGAGCTATTCAGGTTTCATGTTTATGGATAGCTTGCAAGTCTTCAAAACTTAAGAAGGAATCCATCTAAGTGATGGCATGATTATCAAATATAGTCAAATAATCAGTGATCAGTTATGACAGTATTGGCAATAATCAATTATGTTCATCAATAATAGAATCTTATCAAACATAAACAAACACAAATGTCAGTCCTTGAGTCATAATATATATACGGTAGTGTATTCAAAATTTTGCTATGAATGTACAAATAAAAATGTTGGTTAAATTTTTAAACATAAATGTTATTTTAATACCAATATTTAATATGAAAATACACTTATGATTATTTCTCATGCAAAGATTGATTGTGGTTGTCTTTCGATTTGATTATTGATTATGAAATTTGTCAGTTTACCTTTTTTTCTATAACCTATAATAATGAAAACCTATTTAAAGTGATACCGGTATACTAATTATCTAAAATATTATTGCTATTTTACCTTCATTGTCAGCATAGTACGATGGAAGCCCTTTTAGAAAGAGGTGAAAAGGTGGATGAACTAGTTTGTAGATCCACTGAATTAAGTGATACTAGTAAAATGTTCTATAAAACTGTAAGTAAAGATGTAGCAACTTGTATAACTGTGTTGCGTTATACTTGCCTTAGTGTTTTTGTTCTTTTCTGTGTTACCTTATGCATGAACTGTACCAAAATGCAAAATAACTTCAATCAACATAAAACACTGAACTTATGCAATGAAACATATACACTTAAATATCCATAAAACTTTCCAATCAGTTCTTACTGAAATTGCAAATCAAGGTCTGAGTCTTGTAAGTATATTCAGTATTTGGTTTTCAGCCTATTATGTTAAAGGCTGGTTTGAAACAAATTTTACAATTTGGTTTCTGAATCAAAATACTCAAAAGGGTTCGTAATGCTGGTTATTGGTTTGTTTTTTAATGCATATCTGATTTAATTAGGTCTGAATACATTTCATATATAAGTGTGTGTTTCAGATAATTTTGCATTTTGGAATAACTTTTTTTATTGTTTATCCTTATCAAATTATTTTCTTTCTTTGTGTACCAATGTTGTGACTTTTCTAGCATAATACCATCGAGGCAGTTTTAGAACGTGGGGAGAAAATCGACGATCTGGTAGAAAAATCTGAAGGTCTCAGCTTACAGAGTAAAACATTCTATAAGACAGTGAGTATTGTGGTTAAAACATTCTATAAGAGAGTGAGTATTGTGGTTACATGGGTAATGTATGTAAAACATTCTATAAGACAGTGAGTATTGTGGTTATATGGGTAATGTATGTAAAACATTCTATAAGACAGTGAGTATTGTGGTTATATGGGTAATGTATGTAAAACATTCTATAAGACAGTGAGTATTGTGGTTATATGGGTAATGTATGTAAAACATTCTATAAGACAGTGAGTATTGTGGTTATATGGGTAATGTATGTAAAACATTCTATAAGACAGTGAGTATTGTGGTTATATGGGTAATGTATGTAAACCATTCTATAAGACAGTGAGTATTGTGGTTATATGGGTAATGTATGTAAACCATTCTATAAGACAGTGAGTATTGTGGTTATATGGGTAATGTATGTAAAACATTCTATAAGACAGTGAGTATTGTGGTTATATGGGTAATGTATGTAAAACATTCTATAAGACAGTGAGTATTGTGGTTACATGGGTAATGTATGTAAAACATTCTATAAGACAGTGAGTATTGTGGTTATATGGGTAATGTATGTAAAACATTCTATAAGACAGTGAGTATTGTGGTTATATGGGTAATGTATGTAAAACATTCTATAAGACAGTGAGTATTGTGGTTAAAACATTCTATAAGACAGTGAGTATTGTGGTTATATGGGTAATGTATGTAAAACATTCTATAAGACAGTGAGTATTGTGGTTATATGGGTAATGTATGTAAAACATTCTATAAGACAGTGAGTATTGTGGTTATATGGGCAATGTATGTAAAACATTCTATAAGACAGTGAGTATTGTGGTTACATGGGTAATGTATGTAAAACATTCTATAAGACAGTGAGTATTGTGGTTAAAACATTCTATAAGACAGTGAGTATTGTGGTTAAAACATTCTATAAGACAGTGAGTATTGTGGTTATATGGGTAATGTATGTAAAACATTCTATAAGACAGTGAGTATTGTGGTTATATGGGTAATGTATGTAAAACATTCTATAAGACAATGGGTATTGTGGTTATATGGGTAATGTATGTAAAACATTCTATAAGACAGTGAGTATTGTGGTTATATGGGTAATGTATGTAAAACATTCTATAAGACAGTGAGTATTGTGGTTATATGGGTAATGTATGTAAAACATTCTATAAGACAGTGAGTATTGTGGTTATATGGGTAATGTATGTAAAACATTCTATAAGACAGTGAGTATTGTGGTTATATGGGTAGTGTATGTAAAACATTCTATAAGACAGTGAGTATTGTGGTTATATGGGTAATGTATGTAAAACATTCTATAAGACAGTGAGTATTGTGGTTATATGGGTAATGTATGTAAAACATTCTATAAGACAGTGAGTATTGTGGTTAAAACATTCTATAAGACAGTGAGTATTGTGGTTAAAACATTCTATAAGACAGTGAGTATTGTGGTTACATGGGCAATGTATGTAAAACATTCTATAAGACAGTGAGTATTGTGGTTACATGGGTAATGTATGTAAAACATTCTATAAGACAGTGAGTATTATGGTTATATGGGTAATGTATGTAAAACATTCTATAAGACAGTGAGTATTGTGGTTATATGGGTAATGTATGTAAAACATTCTATAAGACAGTGGGTATTGTGGTTATATGGGTAATGTATGTAAAACATTCTATAAGACAGTGAGTATTGTGGTTATATGGGTAATGTATGTAAAACATTCTATAAGACAGTGAGTATTGTGGTTAAATGGGCAATGTATGTAAAACATTCTATAAGACAGTGAGTATTGTGGTTAAATGGGCAATGTATGTAAAACATTCTATAAGACAGTGAGTATTGTGGTTATATGGGTAATGTATGTAAAACATTCTATAAGACAGTGAGTATTGTGGTTATATGGGTAATGTATGTAAAACATTCTATAAGACAGTGAGTATTGTGGTTATATGGGTAATGTATGTAAAACATTCTATAAGACAGTGAGTATTGTGGTTATATGGGTAATGTATGTAAAACATTCTATAAGACAGTGAGTATTGTGGTTATATGGGTAATGTATGTAAAACATTCTATAAGACAGTGGGTATTGTGGTTATATGGGTAATGTATGTAAAACATTCTATAAGACAGTGAGTATTGTGGTTAAAACATTCTATAAGACAGTGAGTATTGTGGTTATATGGGTAATGTATGTAAAACATTCTATAAGACAGTGAGTATTGTGGTTAAATGGGCAATGTATGTAAAACATTCTATAAGACAGTGAGTATTGTGGTTAAATGGGCAATGTATGTAAAACATTCTATAAGACAGTGAGTATTGTGGTTATATGGGTAATGTATGTAAAACATTCTATAAGACAGTGAGTATTGTGGTTATATGGGTAATGTATGTAAAACATTCTATAAGACAGTGAGTATTGTGGTTATATGGGTAATGTATGTAAAACATTCTATAAGACAGTGAGTATTGTGGTTATATGGGTAATGTATGTAAAACATTCTATAAGACAGTGAGTATTGTGGTTATATGGGTAATGTATGTAAAACATTCTATAAGACAGTGAGTATTGTGGTTATATGGGTAATGTATGTAAAACATTCTATAAGACAGTGAGTATTGTGGTTAAAACATTTTATAAGACAGTGAGTATTGTGGTTATATGGGTAATGTATGTAAAACATTCTATAAGACAGTGAGTATTGTGGTTATATGGGTAATGTATGTAAAACATTCTATAAGACAGTGGGTATTGTGGTTATATGGGTAATGTATGTAAAACATTCTATAAGACAGTGAGTATTGTGGTTATATGGGCAATCGTTGTCCAGTATGTTGTCTGATCAATAGCTTTAGAATCCTTTGTCCAATCATCACCAAATTGGGTCAGAATGTGTATGGGCATAATATCTTGGACAAGTGTGATAACCTGCCATACTGCTTTAGTCTTTTGAGAGTCATCTCCCTTTTATTATAGAAATTACCAAAAATTGGTCTTGTCTGATCAATTTCTTTAGAAGCCTTTGTCCATTCATCTCCAAATTTGGTCAGAATGTTAATGGCAATTATGTATTCAACAAGTTCTGGTCAGGTTTGATAACCAGCTATGTCACCTCCATCACTCCAGAGTTATGATCCTTGAATTGGCAAAAAACTGTGTCCAGTCTCCAAATTTGACTGACTGTTCAACCACTTATCACCAACCTTGGTGTCCTAAAATTAAGATGCATGATTTTGTGACAGTTGTTCATTTTACTTTGTTATGTTATATTTGAAATGAGAGCAGTTATCCAAATATCGTCAGCGTTTGCAATAGACTTGGTATTGTCATCGTACAAAAAACTTCAACCATGCCTATTTTACCTAAAATACAACACCAGATCTTGTTTCTATAATGTGTATACATAAATGTAGGCTTTTATCATTGTGATGTGAAATTTGTTGTCAAGTACTGTTTAAGTTTTACAAGTTCAGTTTTTACTCCTGATCTAATTTTTCATGCAAGGCTAACTACTTAAAGCTTGATTGCTTGCAGTCAGACTTATTAAAAATGATGTGACTGAAAAGTTTTATAACCTCTGGAGCAAGAAAAAATAATTTGTCACCCACCAACCTGCTGATGATTTTTGGTCAAAACAGTACTGCATACACAAGAGGTTTTAAGGATAGCCATGCATAATTTATTTGTCATGTTGTAAAAAAAACACCAATACAGGTTCACCAGCATTCATAATTTTTCCTCCCATTTTTTTGTTCCTTTTTTATAATAAAAAAACCCTATTATTCTTACTTTATTTGTAATAAATGCAGATTGATAGATCAGTTATTCATCTTAACTGGTTGATTTTGTTTACGGATTACCTCACGAGTCTGAAGCGGCGGATGTTAGTCAATTAAAACAATGCTGAACTGACATGGCTGGATGCTATAAACTTTTCAATAACTTGAAACTGTCTGTCATGTTTTAAGTTGCATTGACAGGGTTGATTAAATAATGTTTGTCAACATAGAAAATCATTGTAAAATGATTTTTTAACTGATGTACACAATTCCTGAATTTTATTCCGTTTTCTATGGGACACTGCTGGAGAGCCTGCCCGTGTGTATTGATGTATTTAATTGATGGCACATATCCAGACCAATGTTTATTTTGCAGCCTGATAAATAGATCTTAAACCAATTAATTATCAATCAGAACAATTTTTCTGGTACTGATACTTTTAAATATGCAGCTTTTTCAGCTGATTGTATTCAACTGTGTTACATAAATCTACATTCTTAAAAAGCGTTTCACTATCAGCTATATTGCTGCACTTAAAGCAACAAATAATTTTACAATCTCTGAGTTTTATAGTGATTCTTTCTCCATATTTTACAGGCTAGAAAGACAAACTCCTGCTGTGTGATACTCTAGTAATACTGGAAGGGGTACAAAGTTGACAGTATTCCGTGCTGATGGCACAACGATTGTGACTACAGGCTTGGACGCCCGGCCAGATTTCCGGCCGATTCTTCAACCTGACATAATTTTGATGTCCAATTGACTATTGTCTTTCTGTGATTGGAAATGTTTGTTGTCTTTAAGGATAGTCTTCTTAAAACTTTAAAGCATATTTGTGTGATTTTTCAGGCCTTTGGAATGATTAAATTAAACTTTTATGTAAAGATAACATGTTAACCTGAAAACATTTTATAACTGAAATACTTTCCCTCAAAAGTTATTAGGCTGAACAAAATAATGTTGTGGTAGGCTGGGTAGATAGGGCAAACATTTTATCTTCGAAAATTATTTCATTGTGTACGAAGTATTTAGTTGTTGTATTGTTTAAATACATACATATTCTGACATTAGTGTTGCCAAAAAAGTAACAAGAACAGAGGTAAACTGTATCACCTTGTTCAAATAATAGTACACACGGCTTAAATTTAAAAATAAAAAATTAAAATGGGTCTCAGTGGTCAAGCCCTGCACTAGTAAAGTGCTTTCCGGGCTTGCTCAAATTCTGTTTTTTTACAGCAGGGTTTGTTAAAAAACATAATGCCAAGCAGAAGTGTATGAATTCGGGCTTGTTCATCCCAAAGACTAATTTTGATGACTGATGTCTGCACTTGGGATATGAACGTAGGGTTGGTTGTGTAATTAGAATCCCAACATTATTTTTGTCTGGCTTAGATTGGTTATCTTTTGCAATTATGTACATTTCCAAAATTATCATTTTCCAAATGTGCAATATGCTTTGCTGTGGAATTCGATGTATCAGTGCTATGAAATTTTCTCATGACATATTAACATGTAGTTATTTCGCCAATATACTTGTCTTAAATGATAAGGGCCATTTTATCAAAGAGCACATGAAAAATATTGTAATGTCAAGTTGTCGGAAATTGATAGTCTTAACATGGAAATAAAGCTAGTTTAACTTTTCCAGCAAAACTAATTGTTTTAAAAAAAAAATCACAATACAACCAAGAATTGGGCATTTGAGAAATCAGTCGTACATTACGCTCCTTGACAAGATGGCCATTGTTTTTAATGTAACAAATTTAAAGTCAATAATATATTATTTTTTTAAGGATAACATTTCTTTTAAAGAAAAGGTCTATGTGATTAATCACTATGTAGTCTCTGTAATTATTTATTTTAGAATTGGTCATTATTCATTTTCCATACCGGTACTTAAAGTTAAGAATTGTATTATTTTTGTGTCTGATCTGATTTTGAGCATTTTTATGTGAATTGTAAATTATTATGATTTTTAATTTGTATGTGTAATTATTATTACAGATATGTACACATTGGGCCGATTGTTTGGAACATTGTTTCAAATCTTTAAACATCTGAAAGTTTTATGGCCACACATGTGATTTGCAGAATGTTTCACCAATATTGAGGCAATAAGTATCTATCCTGTGTTTCCTGTACGGATAGAAATATCCAACCCTAGGGTAACGAGGCTTGCAGCGTGTCTGAGGGTCGGATTTTTTTATACGGACCAGAAAAACATGATTTATATTTTTTCTTGCATATCTAAAATTATCAATTTGTGAAAAAATTGACAGGAAAGGTTCTTTTGTACATTTCATCAAAAAGCACGAGTGACATTGTTGACTGATGTTTTAAAGAGCAGTAATTTCTTAATCACTATTGACATCAAATAGTTCCTCTAAAAATCAAGCTATTACAATTATTTAGTTTCAATTTTAATTGAAAGTCTTGCATACTTATTTATTTGATTGCGCTTTATTGAAATGGCGTAATTTTCTTTTTATAAACCATAAGATTAAAGAAATAAGAATTGGCGTGTTGTTGCGCGTGACTCATCTTACATGGGTGTGTAAGACAGGTTTTTTCCAGCACTGGTCACATGACCGGAAACACACGTCTAAACACACGTCTGGTATGCAAGAAAACTGATTCAGCTATGCCTGTTTTACTTAAATACATCATAACATCATAAAATATTTCACCTGTAAAAGTTAACAATGATGCTGTTAACAATGTTGTTAACTTTAACAAAGTTCTGAACAATCAGCCCATTGATTCATTGTTCAGAGTTTATTTTAAGTGACAAATTGAAAAACTTTTCTGGGGTCTGCATTATAGGTACATTTCTTACGATAAACTGTGTTGTAGTTGATTTTTTTTTAAAGTAGTGTATTTTTGGTTTACTAGTAACAAAATAAATGAAATGGTTGTCTATAATAGAATTTGAAATTCAGTTCATGTAATGTGTCGTCGCTGTATGTGACAAAGTTGAATACAGAAATTATTATTTGTTTGTTTAAGTTGTCATTCAAATTCCAAATGCAATACAGCGATTTCATTGGTGAACAGATAATGGCAAATTGTAAGTGTGATTAAAGTGGAATAGCTGTAAACTAGATTAGTTCATTGGTGCCAATACAATCATGTAGCTAGCCATGTTGAAAGCAAATGTATACTGTGATTAAGGGACCAACCAGTTTATTCAACAGGATTGTATTTGCTTTGTTTCCAAGATGGTAAGAGTGTCGTGTTTACATACTTCTTTCCTATATTTTAACTGAGGTTATTTCCCTTGGTATAATATGGTGCTTCTGTGTAATCTGTATGCTGCTAGTTTCTGTATTAAATTTTGATTAGTGGAAGACACTAAAATGTTTGTAATTTTAAGAACTGATTTTAATAGTGATTCTTTAATCATGACTTTATTCAAAGCAAATATTTTTTTACACCTTCACTTTTTTTGTAATAAAAATTCTTAACAATTAGTTTTAAGATTTTTGGATGTCTAATGTACCAAGCATGGTGAATAAAGCTTAATTCATTGGCTGATGCCCCTTTGAAGACATGTACTTGGTTGGTACCATGGGCCCCAATTTCTGAAAGAATTTTAAGTCCCTTATTAGAGAAAAATTGATGATGACTTTTGTAACTATAACTGGTTCTTGGATTAACTGAGCCCATATGCACTATCATTTGAGACTCAGAAAACGATATTCTATATGTTTCATAATATCTATAATATAACTTATTTTGACATAAAGTATGCGCTTGATTGTAAAATAGGTTATTTGTTACAGGCGTAGCAATTTTGTACTATCGTTGTTCCTATACTAGCATTTTTACAACAAATTTATCATTTCGTTATCTGAGCTTTGTAATACGAGCCCAGATACCATCTGTAAACTTGATATTTGGGGTATTCGTGAAAACAGATATTCGGGGTATTCGTGAAAACAGGTTCCTGTTGATATACTCTTCTTAGTACCTTATTAAGCTTTCAAGTGATGAATAATGGATAGAATTATGTACTGTGTACACAAATACGTTATTTTCTGCCATAAATTATTTTTATGAAATAGTCTATGTCACATGTTGTTTTCATAACCCTCCATCATAGAGAATAAATTAAAAACATGGTATTCTGTTCCTGTGTTGCTTGAAAAGAAATTCACTCAGAGGTTAAACCGTTATTTTTTTATAGTAGATCTACTTGTCCTTGTGAGTGAGCAAGTTTCAACTATGTTGATTCAAGGTCATACATCATTGCAAAAGATGGCATAAGATATAGCATTATTATCCCCCACTGAATTGAAGGTTGCCCGTCATTCTGTCAGTCCGTCTGTCCATTTTACAATTTTCTTTATCAGAATTGGTCAGATGATGTTCTTACTTGGTCAGAATGTCAACTTATTAAAATCTCGACCGCTTGTTAATGTGAGCCACAGAAAGGTCAAAAACTAGGTCACTAGGTCAAACCTTAGAAAAATCTTTGGAACACTCGAGATATTATATTTATGTCTCCCCCTCTCTGGGGGAGACATATTGTTTTTGCCCTGTCCGTCAGTCCGGTAGTCCGTCAGTCCGTCAGTCCGTCCGTACGTCACACTTCGTTTCCGATCGATAACTGGAAAACCGCATGACCTAGGATCACCAAACTTGGTAGGGAGGTTGGTCATGAGGTGTAGAAGATCCCTATTGTTTTTGGGGTCACTAGGTCAAAGGTCAAGGTCGCGGCGACCCCCAATGTAAAAAACATTTCCGCTCAATATCTTGACAATGGTTTGACCTAGGTTCACCAATCTTGGTAGGGAGGTTGGTCATGAGGTGTAGAAGATCCCTAATGTTTTTGGGGTCACTAGGTCAAAGGTCAAGGTCGCGGCGACCCCCAATGTAAAAAACATTTCCGCTCAATATCTTGAGAATGGTTTGACCTAGGTTCACCAAACTTGGTAGGGAGGTTGGTCGTGAGGTGTAGAGGATCCCTATTGTTTTTGGGGTCACTAGGTCAAAGGTCAAGGTCGCGGCGACCCCCAATGTAAAAAACATTTCCGCTCAATATCTTGAGAATGGTTTGACCTAGGTTCACCAAACTTGGTAGGGAGGTTGGTCGTGAGGTGTAGAGGATCCCTATTGTTTTTGGGGTCACTAGGTCAAAGGTCAAGGTCGCGGCGACCCCCAATGTAAAAAACATTTCCGCTCAATATCTTGAGAATGGTTTGACCTAGGTTCACCAAACTTGGTAGGGAGGTTGGTCGTGAGGTGTAGAGGATCCCTATTGTTTTTGGGGTCACTAGGTCAAAGGTCAAGGTCGCGGCGACCCCCAATATAAAAACATTTCTGCTCAAAATCTTGAGAACGGTTTGACCTAGGTTCACCAAACTTGGTAGGGAGGTTGGTCATGAGGTGTAGAATATCCCTATTGTTTTTGGGGTCACTAGGTCAAAGGTCAAGGTCGCGGCGACCCCCAATGTAAAAAACATTTCCGCTCAATATCTTGAAAATGGTTTGACCTAGGTTCACCAAACTTGGTAGGGAGGTTGATCATGAGGTTTAGAAAACTCCTATATTTTGGGGGGTCACAAGGTCAAAGGTCAACGTCGCTGTGACCTCTAATGTAAAAAAATATTTCCATGCAATATCAGGAGAATGCTTTGATCTAGGTTCACCAAACTTTGAAGTGAGGTTGGTCATGATGTCTAGTTGATTTTGCAATCAGTTGGTCAAAGGTCAAGGTCACTGACCTTGAGGTGAAGAACCGGTTTCTGCTCAATAACTCAAGAACGTTTACACCCAGGAACTTCATACTTGGTATGCCAGTTAGTCATGACTAGTTGATGGCCCCTATTGATTTTGGGATCCATCATTGATTATTTCTCACCTACGACCACACAATGGGGGAGACATGCGCTTTTTCAAAAAAGCAATCTCTAGTTGATCCAATATTTATAAAACTTTATCTGAATGTTTTTCTTTACGAACGCTTAGATTAATTTGAAACTAGGTCATGTGGTGTAAAAAATAAGGTCACTAGGTCAAATCTTATGATTTGTTTTTGTCTGGAACAATATCTAGGTATGGATTGTTTTAGATTATGAAGAAAAACAAAGGCTACATTTTTGCAATATTTCTGGTCAAATCAGTTTGAAAGTTGGTAACTTGGTGTCAAAATCTAGGTTACTAGGTCAAATCTGAATGATACATTCTATATTTCTTACAAACTCATATCTCATATCCAATGTTCATTGGAGTCCATCACTTTGCAGCGATATTGCATGTTACGGTCGGAATATCTCACTAATGCGTCATTTCCATGCCATCTACTTTACCTCATACGGTGGGATATCAATCCCAATGAATTAATTTGTTTATTTCATGACTATGAATTGTAGAACACATATATCCTACATTATGACAATCATACCCTGCATGGTTTGTATGGTACAGTCAAAAATGGTTGGCTCAACATCGCCAGGCTTGATTTCCTAGTTGGCTCGAAGAACCAATTTTGTTTTTCTCTTTGTAAGCATTCCTGCTTGGCTCAATATTCCCGTGGCTCCGCAAAGATTTTGGCCCGTTCCTGGGATATCAAGCCAACAGGTTTCAACTGTATATGGATTTCAGTTTAGTATTTCATTCAAATAAATATCTTTTAACTCTTCTATCAAACAACTGAGAGTCAAAGGGAGTTGATGTACCTTGAAGATGTGCTCACCAAAAAGTCAGTGAGACGTACGGTAAGAAATGATTTTCAAAAACAATGGACACAAGAAGTCTTGGCAAGGTTTAATATCAGTACAAAGACAACATGGAAAAATACACAGTTCATGTAAATATACACATCCAACTCTGCAAATATGTAAATGAAGAAACACAATCTAACCACAATTCATTTTGTCATTTCATCATTGAATAACATTACATTGTTTTTTCATAAATTTAACGCCAACGCTCGCCACTTGTTATTTTTAAAGTCGAGCAAGGGGCATAAATAAGCAATCATTCAAGCCTGAGTTATGGGCTTTGCTATACATGTTTATTTTCTCTGGCAACGTACTTGTGTACCAAGTTTTATTTGTATAACTCATTCACACCATGCTAGCTTTGAAAGCTACGACAGTAACTTAGACTTTTTTTCGGGAAAAAAAAACGGAGCTAAAAATGGTTTTTATCTGACAATTTTTTAATACATACAGACTGGTGAATAATATGTATATAGAACACTCCATTTAATAGCATATAGTAGAATAAGTATGGCAATAATGATAAAACAAAGACTGGTTTTAACTTAAACTTCCAATGTCCATTAAACATAAAAGATATGCAAATGAACACTTTAACACGAAGATCAACTAACAACTTTATGAATCTAGGTCTGAATTTCAAGCAAGGGAAAAAACGCTATGTCCCTTTTTATTGGTATACATTTTAAATGTACCACGTGAACATGTATTCATATTTCATAATAAGAACATGCCCATTGTAAAAAACTGCTTTTTTCCCTCCTCAAAACTATAACAATTTAAAAACAAGAATATAATAAATGTTAACAAAAGGTTAAAAAAATAAAAAAATAAATATACAAATTATCTTTATTATCCTTTAAATCAATAAATATTGTAAATTATTAGTTAATTATTTAAAAAAAATAGTTTCTAGAACGTATGGAATAGGACTATTAGTAGAGACCTTGTAAGATTGCAATAAATATGCAATCTTGTGTGTGTGGGGGGGTTAAATTTGAGAAGCTTTGACCATATAGCCTTGGTTTTGTAATGGTGACACCATTATGATATAAAAAGCTTTCATTAATACATAATCTGGATACATTATATACACAATACCGTATTTGACCAAATAGACATACACATGTTCAAGAGTGTAGTTATTTCTCCTCATCTGATTAATTAAATGAACAAAGGAAAAAAAAAAAAAAAAAAATTTTTAGTTTTGTGTAACCTACCCAAGTACAATAAGGCATTTGTTTATATAAAATATGACAGCAGGTGTGACGGAAAACAAAATGGCGGCCAATATGATGCTTTCAGTGAAAAGCATTGGTTAACAAATACCCAACAAATAGCCTTTCCCTCTCCCTGCTGGTCTATCAGAGCATTTATGCCCGGAAGGATAAGTACAGTTTTTGCAAAAAAGTGTGATGGACTCCTGAATACATGTATAAGAAAAATAAAATGCTCTTGAAACTAAAACCACCTTCAGTAATTGCCATTAAGCCAGTGTTAATAACTTCGTAAACATAACTCTATATCACAACAAAATTATCACTGGGTTCATTACAATGATGTAACATTTTCATAAACAACACATCTTATCAGCACTTCTAATGTGCACAAAATCTATCAAACACATTTTAACATGTTATAATCTAAACCACTGCATTTTGATAAAAAAAAGACAGAAATTCCGCTTTAAAGTATTGGAAGTCCTATTTCAGAGTCCTAATTCAATCTATTGGAAAATGGTAACATTTTTATCACCAGCTACTCGGCAAGTTTGGAAGTGACAAGAGCGGTAGCAAAACACGATATCTGCTTGTATTGGTTATGTGTAGTTTCGCATACATGTAAAATCTGCAGTTCAATTTAAACATGCTTGTAAAAATTCATCGTTAACAGGCTTACCCCCCCCCCCCACTGCAGAGTTTCTGGTCACCCTATTCATGTGCCTATGGTCCTTAAGAAACATGATTTATTTGAATATTTTGATCAAAGTTTGATTTATGGCGAAGGTTTAATATTTTGCACTTCATTTAACTACAACAACAATGATGATGCCAACCGCATAGAACGGCAACGATAATGACAACAACAACACCAAGGCTATGACAATGTCTGAATTATTTTTCTTCCAAAAACAGACAAGCTAAAAACAAAATAAAGATATTATCAGTAAAGATCACAATGATATATCACTTGTATGTATAAAATCAAATATGTCTGCCCTTATTATATAGTAAGCGAAACAATTCAAATAAATATATACTTTTTCCTACAATACAACAGCCCTTAAAACTTGTGTTGGTGATGTGAAAAGCTAAATTAAGGCATTTTACAGCTGAAATTCAACATTAACTAAAAAATACACCTAACAGTGGTAAGCTAATGAACAAACTTTTCAAAACATGTTTTCCAATAAAACAGCTTCAAATAATGCATGATTTCTTTAAAATGCCCATAACTTTTTCAATGTTTACTTTCAAGTTGCTTCAGTAAGTTCATTAACCTAACTTTCTAAGAAAGAATTTTAACAGTTTTGCCTTTCTAATCATGTATCATTATAACAATTAAATTTATGATACAAAGTCTCCATGACAAACTAAAATAACTATTGAATCTTACATGTAAAATGTCACATTAATGTTATATGTGATAAGAAAAATATCTAAATGCCATACAATTCAAGCTGATGCCTAACGTTACATGATCAATTTTGATTTAACTACATGTAGTGCAGTCGCTATGATTTGTCTGACCATCTCTAAATGCTTCAGAGGCGTACTAAAATGGCATTGTGCGACAAAAAAATATGCACATATTAATATTTTGCCCCATTGGGTGGCCTTTGGGCACATACAGGAGATTTAGAAAAACTGCAAAATTTTGTTGTCTAAATAGCAACACTGGAGCAGGATTATTTGTCAAAATCCCTCAGTATGTAAGTCTGCCAGGCGTAAACATATTCACCCTCGTCTATTTTACAGGGTGACAATTTCACCTGGCCCCAATATTATGAAAATACTCAAGTCATTTCTCAAGTCTTTGTAACACATGAAAGCATGGCATGATTCAAAATCTTGTATGTTTTAACTCTTTTTCAAAAAATGTGTTGATAAAAACCTTTAGTCATTATTTAAAAGAAAGCTAATTCTAGTGCAAAAATGTATTTCAGTCTTTACTTTAAACAATAAGTTGTACTCAAAATGCATTTTTGACTGTAGAATAAAGTTTCTTTGAAAACTTTTAATCAACATAGTCTATGAGAGGAATTGCGCTATTAAAAAGAGTAAAAACTTCCACAATTTTAATAATTTTTTATGTTTCAGGGAAAATGAGTTGAAATTGAGATTGAGGTTTGACTTCAGTATTTCTGTGATATTGAGGCCTGGTCCAGTGTGTCAAGAATCACCAGCTGTCTCAAGTTCCCTGTATGAACACACACCCCATCCACCCCATCAGGGTAAACATTGATAGGTGCATTATATGTACACTAAAACATTACATAAGTATTGCCACTATAATGTCCGTAGCATGAGTACGCTACCCACTAGTGATGAACAAGGTCCATGTTTATTTGCAATGTAAATTATTTCAATCGTTTTCAATCTGTTCCAAATCAAGCTCCTCTGTGAATTGGAACACTTCCATATCCTCATCATCAAGGTCGCCTAACAGCTTGACTGGCCCAGTTTTGGTTGCTATGACATCAGACACACCCACACTGTCACGATTTGTACTCTCAAATTCATGAATTGGACTACCGTTACTATAGAAACGATCAACAGTTTTAGCTACATTCGAGCCAGGCTGGTGCTCAAAATGTTGAAGATGATCCTGGTCATGTGGGGAGCTTGCGATTGTGGTAAGACTCATCGCATTTTCCAGGTCACTATGGAAACGAGATCCATGACGCTGAAATGACAGAGAAAAAATGAATGCCTCGTCGATATGAAGTATTTCTCAACAGAAATACAATGACTTTTACACAAAATCCTTCTACAAAACCTCTTTTAGCCATGGCATGTTCTATTCAGCAGTAATTAAAAAGGTTTGTAATGGAAACATGTAAGTGATATAATCTTATCATGCAAATCTCATTTTGGGTTCATGAAGTTCTTCATTTAGGAACATGATTAAGTTAAGCTTGAAAAGACAGGTACAAGCTTTTACAAATCAAGCTTGAGTGAGCTGCCTGCGTAGAAAACTAGTGGCCATTTTATCAAGGATCCCAAGAGAGATTTTTTATTTACGGATAATTTATGGAGATTTTCATCAGTATGAACTGCATTGCTAGGAATCTATGCATACTGTTCTAGGACTCCTGATAAAAAGGCAGCCAGTGCTAGATTCCTTTTTAACGTGCCCCTGCTGGGGATTCCCACCTGCACCTTGTTCAAGTTCTCCACATAAGATTTAATATATCTTTTTAGGTCAAGAGTGACGAACCTCACTCTACAGAATCATTTTAGTCCTTTTTTAAGGGTATTAACTATTAACAGTGTGCAGAATGAGACTTTTGAGTTTAAACCATGTATTTTACAACAATTTCTTGCAACATAATATTAACCAGTCTTGTTGGCATGATAATGTTAAGTGAGGGTCTTGAACTGAGGGGGGATACTATAAACCATTTATGGTGGCATGGTGTTACAGTCTTGAACAGTAGATGAAATTATAAACCATTTACGGTGGCACGGTGTTACAGTCTTGAACAGTAGATGAAATTATAAACCATTTATGGTGGCACGGTGTTACAGTCTTGAACAGTAGATGAAATTATAAACCATTTATGGTGGCACGGTGTTACAGTCTTGAACAGTAGGTGAAATTATAAACCATTTATGGTGGCACGGTGTTACAGTCTTGAACAGTAGGTGAAATTATAAACCATTTACAGTGGCACGGTGTTACAGTCTTGAACAGTAGATGAATTTATAAACCATTTACGGTGGCACGGTGTTACAGTCTTGAACAGTAGATGAAATTATAAACCATTTATGGTGGCACGGTGATACAGTCTTGAACAGTAGATGAAATTATAAACCATTTATGGTGGCACGGTGTTACAGTCTTGAACAGTAGATGAAATTATAAATCATTTATGGTCGCACGGTGTTACAGTCTTGAACAGTAGATGAAATTATAAATCATTTATGGTCGCACGGTGTTACAGTCTTGAACAGTAGATGAAATTATAAATCATTTACGGTGGCATGGTGTTACAGTCTTGAACAGGTGAAATTATAAACCATTTACGGTGGCACGGTGTTACAGTCTTGAACAGGTGAAATTATAAACCATTTATGGTGGCATGGTGTTACAGTCTTGAACAGTAGGTGAAATTATAAACCATTTATGGTGGCACGGTGATACAGTCTTGAACAGTAGATGAAATTATAAACCATTTATGGTGGCATGGTGTTACAGTCTTGAACAGTAGGTGAAATTATAAACCATTTACGGTGGCATGGTGTTACAGTCTTGAACAGTAGATGAAATTATAAACCATTTATGGTGGCACAACATTCTGTGAGAGTTTTGAACTGTAGGGGAAATCATAAACCATTTTCGGTGACACAATGTGATGGAGAGTTGTGAAACTATAAACCAATTTTGATGGCATAATGTTACACATGTTTTAAACTGAGGGGGGAACTGTAAATAGATTTTGTTGGCACGATGTAATGTGAAAGTTTTTAATTGTTGGGGAAACTGTAAATCATTTTTCTTGAACATGAACAGTTAAGTCAGCGCCATGATGGCTTTATTAAGTGAATTGCCCAAATATAGACCTACCTCAGGGGCTAAAAATCCATCAGACTTCCGCAGATAGCCGTAAGCAGTCTGAAATTTATCATACTCATGCAATAACAACTTTAACTATAAGAAAAACATTTTAAACCAACCTTGGCCAAATCCAGATGAAAAAAATATATATAAAAAATGTCTTTGGTACACACAGTGGCATATTTGAAAACAGTCTTGCATTTTGCAGACATAATTTGTCTCTCATATGTCTTAAAAATAATATTTGTTCAGGCACTGAACTTTGTTTATAACCTACTTTTCCCTCCAATGAAAACAAAATATAGCCTTAAATAAGTATAACGCTAAATCGTTAAGAACTACAGTTTTACAACTTAACTGACATGACATCAGAATTTATTTCCTGCCTGCTAAAAACACCTTATTATCTTAATCAGTTTGTTTTTATAGTAAAATCTTGGTGATAAAGAAGAGCTTGTGCACTTCGTTAACTTAGCTCATTCCTTCCTCCTTAATCATCAAGATTTCGCAAAACATCAACAACAATTACAGAATTATTTTTTTTTAAAGATTTTTCAATAGAGCTATGAAAGAGCAGGACCTATACTATCTATCTCTGGCTTATTTCACAAGTTTTACAAACTTATATCAACAATACTTTTACTATACATTATAAGAGATATTGTAATCAACGCATAACTAACATGAAAGACATTTGCTTGTTTTAAAAGTGAAGCACTTGACTGATATATCAAGGCATTTTAAATTGGATGAACCTTTTTTTCACAATTTGACACCTATATGCTTAGCAATGTGAAATTGATATATCACACAATTACGACGAAACGAATAATTTTAAGATCATTTTACACTTCTGTGCATCAGATTTGAGATTAGAGCCGTTCTTTATGCAAAAAAATTCACCTCTGAACAATAAAATTTCAAAATAACAATTATCTTACAATTTTCCATAGTCATGGGAGGCTTAGAAACTGGCATTCACCCAAAAATAGTACACACACATAGACAAATAAGGTCTTTAAAATTGGCAGGTCAGAAAGATTTTAAATGCATAAAAACCTAAAGCAGATTATTTTGATAGACCTTCTTATACATTTTCTATTCAGTTTCTATCATTTGAATGTGTAAAACACTTAAAATTATCAAAGATCAATGGCTTATTACAGTTGAAAGATTTAAGACGGTCTGATTTGCTAACAAGATTAAGCTTAAGTTTATTTTTTAAAGGGAAACATCCCGTTTTTGATGTTTATTTGGTCAGACAAGGATTTTTGCATTTTGTTTGAAATTTGAGGCTTGTTTCAATAATAAATCACCATCTGGCCCAAATTTCTCGAAACTTCTTAAGGTTAACAGGCTTAAGTAGCTTATTTCAATTAGTAGAAATACATACTTAAATTGAATTCTGATGAATGAAAAATGGTTAATTGTGATAATCATCAAAATAATTCCTATCAAAAGTATAAACAAGAGGGCCCTGAAGGCCCTGTATCGCTCACCTGAACCAATCCAAGTGTGAAATAAGTGTTTTCAGTGCAAGGGCAATTGTGACAGGGGGAGGGAATAAGTGTTTTTCAGGGCTGTGACCTCTAGATTGCTAACAAGCTTTTCCTTAAATTTGACCTGGTGACCTAGTTTTTGACCCCACATGACCAAGATTCAAACTTGGCCTAGAGCTAATCAATATATACATTCTGACTAAGTTTCATGAACATACAGTCATAAATGTGACCTCTAGAGTGCTAACAATTTTCCTATGATTTGACCTGGTGAACTAGTTTTTGACTGCACATGACCCAGATTTAAACTTTTTAACCCCAGACGACCCAATATCGAACTCGTCCAAGATTTTATTGAGGGTAACATTCTGACCAAGTTTCTTAAGATTGTGCCCAAATTGTGACCTCCAGAGTGTTAACAGTCAAATTGTTGACAAAGGACGACTACGACGGACGACAGACACAGGGCGATCACAATAGCTCACCTTGAGCATTTCGTGCTCAGGTGAGCTAAAAACTCTTGAAGAAGTTAATATTATGAAATTATTAAAGAACAAAAATTATAAGTGAGCTTAGCTTTATCAGGTAAAATGGGACTTAAGAAGTTACTTGAACATGTGACAGAAAATACTCCATTTTGCCGAATGAGTATGGCTTTTGAAAATTGAATCATTTGTGGCAATGTATTAACAAGTTTCTGTTCAGATAATGAATTCAAAATTCTGTAGAAAAAAGAATATTGCAGTTTTGTGTTTGTTCATAAATATACATAAGATAAATTCATTTAAAAAAAAAAAAAGTTAGAATAATTGTTGCCAACCTATAATCTGTGAACGAGTCCCTTTAAGGCTTATTATTCAAGACCTTTCAAAATGAAAATCTTAATTTTGATATTATTGAAAAGCTAAAGAAAAGACTTAAGTAAATCTCTATAACATAGAGTTAAGAATACATGTATAAAGATACTTCTTTACTCATTCGAAAAACTCATTGAAAATGCCATCATTTTATCTTATTTTAAGTTTCAGGAAATTTAGAAAATTACAACTTTTATCTTTAAACCTGTGCAAATAATTACCTAACAGAATGTTAAATAAAACATTTTTATGATAGCATTCAACTGAGAAGTGATTCTATTTCTGACTTGTAAAATTTGAGGCTTTCTGAATTTCGACACTGAAAATTTATGGGCATGATTGTATGTCAAAATTTATAAAAACAACAGTTTTTATAATGTTAATGAAAACAAATTATTTTTATCATTATATTTAACAAGGACTTGAGTTTGAAAGCACAATAAAAAAATGACCGATTTATATTTTTTAACATTATCTCCTAAAAAGCAAAATCTTAATTTTTATCATGAAGTCTGAAACCTTCATCCTGTTTCTGCAAGATGTTTACAAAGCTTTTAATCAATATTGTAATCCACATTATCAGCAGTTGCGGAACTTTTTCTGTGTATGACCGATAATATTCAACTTTGGATACTTTTCAACTAATATCTCTGTGAAATGATTTGAGTGAAGATCTTTAAGTCATTAGATAATAAAAAAAATATCTTCTGTGCAGCTGATTTTCACTGTAACCTTATTAATAACTGTCATTTTAGCATTACTTTAACATACAGTATCAATATTTTTGTTAAATCAAGAAAACCTCGCCCTTTAAATAAGGTGAAATAATGAAATAAACAATGTCCAAAAAATGACGTTGCCAGAAGAGTTTGACATTCTGATTTAACGATGTCAGTATCATATCAATCTAAAACTCAAAATATATATAAAAAAACATTTTTAATATACCTCCGTCATTTTATGGAAATTTAATGTTGGTCTTGAGTCACGCCTTCGTCTTCTCCCTGATTTTCTGTCATAAAATGACGGCTGAGATCTACATCGGGGTACGCGATGACGATGATGGGGGGATGTGGGAATTGCATTGTTTGTAGGGGTTATACCACACATCGCTCCTTGTGCAGTATTTGCCGAGCTAGCATAAAAGCTTGAGACTTGGGGATTTGCTGATATGTTTGAGATCCGTTCCTCTACTGAAAGACTGCGATTCCTGAATTCTTGAATGTGCTGAATTCGGTTATGAGAATGGTCAATGTAGTTGTAGTAAGGTTCGCTCATATAGGGACTGATTGCACCATCACTGTACACAGAATGGGGACGTGATACTGGTGTTGAACAGTTACTAAACACAGAGTTAGGTCTCGGAACTGGTGATTCTGGTGGGGTTAAGAGGTCGTCCGGGGTTATGTGGCCAGTTTCTCGGTGTCTTTGCACAGACGGAGCTAAACTAGAAAACTCATAATGTCTACAGTCAATCGGAGACCATGTTACAGTTCGAACATCAAACTTCCCATCCATTCCTGGGCGAGAACTATTTCTTATTGGATTCATCGTAGCGGGCTTCCATAAATCTGAACCTTTTGGTTGCCATGACGATTTGGCAGGGGGTATGTTTGTTTCTGATTCGTGTTCAAGAGGAACTGTTATTGACCTACACGTGCGTTTCTTGGGCCGCGTTTCCCCGTGTCCATAACTCCCTTGACAATTATCACACGAGGTGGTATCAACAGCACCAGTGGGTGGGGTACGGTAGGGACTGTTCCCATCATCTCCCGGATTTCTTTCTTTGCTCCCGCCCTTGCAGTACTGCACACCAGAGCTAGATGTTGGGGTCAGAGACATTGTCCATACTTCCTTTCCTGAAACAAATAAGATAACATTCGATAAGATAAAAAACATTAGATAGCATTAGATAGTCTGACATATATGAGATAACATGAGATAAGATAACATTATATATATATATAAGATAACAAGCCTAAGAGAGTTTTAAATACAATAAAAACACATAAGATACCATATGATAAATAAGATATAATACAATATAATTATGCTCACAAGTCCCAGAATGGCATTAATTATGAAGATCACAGCTATCATACTAATGGCCACTTTTTTCTTCAAACCTTACATTAGAAAGAGATGCATTGGTGATACAAAACTGCGAAGAGCAAGGAACTTCAGTAGAATTAATTGATATTTAAACATTATTAACATTAACATTAACATTGTTATTATTATGATGATGACGATGATGATGATGATCATCATCATTATCATTATTATTATTATTATTATTTTGTTGCAAGACATCATCAAAATGCTATAAAAGTTACATTATTTTTTTCAAGGATAAAAAAAATCAACTTCAAAGGTGTGAACAAATTCATTCTACTGTAATTTAGGGATATTAAGCGACCCTCCACTTATTTCAACTTGCACAACTTTTTTTTGTTTTGTTTTTGTTTATCAAACAGCAAAATAACCCAATTTGTAACTGTTACGTGCACAGAATTTGATGATAGGTATTTATTAGCTCCTTTTTAAAATTCTGCAATCTGAAAGTTTCTATGCATCTGATAAATACTATTCTAGTACTCTAATCGTTTATATCATGAAATTACTATTCTCGGATTACAAATAATGTGATAACAAGGACTTGATAAAAAGTTCTTCTAAAAGTTTGTTTGTAAACGAGTTAAATATCAAACAATTTGGAAAAAGAATTATTGCCATTTCAGAACATTAATTGTAGTTGAAATTGTAAGCAGGTGCGCAAATTAATTACTTAGTATTTACATAATTGTACCTTCAAAAACAAAATTGAAATCTGGTAATTTAAACTGAAACCTCAAATATTCTTGAAGAAAACCACTTAAAAATATAAATAAATAATAAATAATAAATATATTAAAAGAATTTCAAATGAACATCATTATGTCTGACTGATTACTGCCAATCACTGCCTTTGAATTTAGGTGTTTAACTGGAGAGATTGGTTGTAGTGACTGGGCTGTGTACAAAAGGCAGTGAAGTTATCAACACTAGCTGATGACTCATGAATACTGGAAATTGTAACTTTATTCATGAGGAAAAAATTGCAAGCCCCAATCCCGAGGACGCATTGGGCTCAAAATGTTTCCCACCCCTCTTCGGCCAGGCGAGACACACGCTGATCCATTCAATATAACGCATGTGCAGCTAGAACATCTAAGGGCATCACAGACTCATTAATGCTCAATTGGCTACATGTAACTTGTCCATCATAGAAGTTGACTGAAGCTAGCATAAAGCACCCCCAAACTATCTGACACACGCCAAATATGAAAGTGCAGGTAAAGAGCAAATTTCCCGACTTTATGCAAGAAAGCGAGGATACAAGGAAGGAAACAATTCCCAACTCCGTACTAGGAAGAGAATAATCTCCATCATTGTGCAAAGAACCAAGCAATTTCCACCTATGTGCAAGGCAGCGGGCAATTCCAAGTTTGATGGGACCTCCTAGAGGCAGACCCCCACAGAATGATTTGAAGATGCATGTAGGATCTTTTTAGGGTATATTTTAGACTATTATGGCTAAATTTTAGAGCAGTATTTTCATGCCTAACCTAATATTTTTTTATAAAAGCGATTTATTTTAAGGTTTTCCTAACCAAGGCATAACTGGTTCGGAAATATCCAGAGATTGACTGACACCGTTTACTTCATCCAAGAATACACTCTTGTCCCTGCGCATTTCCTCAAGGGTGTCCAATGCTTGGCCTGTCATAGACCCTAAGATGCTGAAAGTGAAGCTTGCTGCAGAATTTCCTGAGGTTGAGAGGGAAGATCTCATGCATCAACATCATCCCAAACAGGTTCTCAACCGATTTCATATGGTTGGACACATTGTGTACCCTCGAAGTCTCTGGGGTTGCACTCTTCCCAGAGATCCTCCAGCACCACGTCAACTCTTCAGGCTTGAGGTGCGGAGAGTCAAATGAAGTGGGCCCAGCATCTAGAACTCAGAGGTCTCTGGTGCAAGGTCTTGTTTGAGACGTTTAAACACACAGGTACCATTTTGGGGAGTACCTAATTAGTTTGATATCACTAAGTAGTGTCCAGAGCCTGGCGCATTGTTTTTGACTGTCACACAGTGTTGACAACAGCTAGGTTTAGATCATGCCCATAACAATGTGTGTAGATTCATTCATTCATTCATCCTTTAATTCATGAATTCATTCAACCATCGTTCGTTGTTCTTTTCTTCGTTTGTTGGTTCATTCATGATTTCATTCCTTCATTTATTTTTCCATTAAATTATTCCTTTTCAATTTCAATTTGTAATCGCTCATTGTGTTTCAATTTGACTGATTTCAAATTAAAAGAAATAAACACTAACATCAGGAAATAAAATATTCCAAAATATGCTTCTAAGATTTAAAATCTAAAATAAAATTTAGTTTATTATGACCTTAAAGTTTGACAAATATAATTGACCCCTACAATATTTTATAGTAGTTGTTCATCTACTGGATGAGCCATTTTAAAGACGCAGTCACGCGTGTGGCAGTTCACAGAAGATTGCCCAGAGTGGCTGGAGTTTTAGACTTAATGCCAATGTGAGGGGAATAATTACTATTAACCTTATTTAAGATTTTTATGAAAATTTAAGAAAAATGAGAATTTCAACCTAATTTGGCTGAAAAAGTGATACGGCCATGGCTGCACCGCCCACAACAGCCTTGCTTTGTGTAAGGGAGCATCAACTTAGGCTTAAGTTGCTTCAAGTAATTAATTTTTGTCTAAAAACCAGCATGTGGGAAGTTCACAACATGATTCGAATGGTACGAGATCCATTTATTTAATGTAACAACTTTAAATGCCACACAGCAAAAACCTTCCTACTCAATACCACAAAAACATTTATGGGTATTTCAGGTGAAAGCTTTCTATTTGCTATCTAACATTTTAACAGGTTCTCAACGCCTACAATTCGATCTTCAATTCCATAACACTCGTTTTATACGTGTTAACCTTCAATAAACAAAGGAAATTTGTGACTCAACTGTTACATGTGCCCAATTATATAATTAAGCACACTTTTTGACTTATAAATTACATTTTCAATCCCGTTTTAAGTGATTCAAGACAGAGAATTTATTTTGGCCAATTATGATGTATGCTGGAAATCACGTACAATTACGGCCTGGTAACTGTATATCAAAATTTCAAAGCAAATGTTTGGATCACATATTTTATATATGCTGTTCATATATTTAGGTTAAATAGTAATATGTGTTTGGGGTGCATATCCCTCATCTTCATTAAAAAAAAATGTTCTGTTGCTTTGATTGAATGGAACTCAAGAGATTTTTTTTTTTTCATTAATGGAAATTAATAAGTTCTTATTTTAATTCTGAAAATCAAAGTGATAGTGTCCCTTTAAACCCAACGAAACTCCTACTAACGGTTTTTGATTTTTCATAAAGGAAATGAAATTTGAATACTTTTTCTGAAATCAAACTGAGGGTGTCCCTTTAAACCCAGTCACCCACTGTCCTGGCGCATCTTCTTGTTATTCAGTTATTTATCTCCTTAATTGAATGGAACCATACAAGGAATTTGGCTTTCCTATGGAGGGATTTCAATCTTAATTTGTATTTTAAATGATCTAACCATTATGAGTCAATGTCCCCAGTCTCCATTTAGCCAACACACTCAGCTTCCTTCAAGTCATTGTCGGATACCCCTAATACACCACTTTGCTATGCTTCATTGTGAACCGTGGGACATTAGGCTAGGAGAAGCTCGTAATCATGAATGATAAATGAGGCAGTTTCATTGGTTCCTTAAGGAAGCCCCTCTGGAAATCTGATTCACACATACGCACATAATCTCATACTTAATATTTCTTCGAAAAAAAAAAAGTATTCAGGCAAAGCTCGATTTGAACTCAGTCCGCCAAATAGCTACAAATTTTTAACAAGACCACTGGCCTGCGGAGACAACTGACAGTACAGGTTTATTGAAGATGTTTAAACATGCAACTTCATTGGAAGAAGAGTTGTCTCCCCTGTTTCATGTATATTCATATGAACGAGATATTGTCAGTCAGTTTTCCCACGGTTTGTATGAAGTGTAGCGGAAGAAAGTACTACAGTGATCAAGGAGGCTTTTAAGTATAGCATTTCTTTTTTAATCAAGAGAACAATAAAGATAGTCTCAAAACCTCATCCAGTCTCATCATTCAATCTTGATTCTTAGAGAGTCTCATTTTAAAGCCCCAAATATCACCTACCTGGGTCAGCCGCGGCCAGTCTTGCCTGGGCCGACTCACTCAGCTTCAGTCCCTCATTGCTCACCTGAAAGTATACATGACATAATATTGCAGAGGAAAAAATTGTGTGAACATTTGCCTGGGATAACCCTGAAAGTATACAAGACATTATATTGCAGGGGAAAAAATTGTGTGAATATTTGCCTGGGATGACCCTGAAAGTATACAAGACATTATATCGCAGGGGAAAAAATTGTGTGAATATTTGCCTGGGATAACCCTGAAAGTATACAAGACATTATATCGCAGGGGAAAAAATTGTGTGAATATTTGCCTGGGATGACCCTGAAAGTATACAAGACATTATATTGCAGGGGAAAAAATTGTGTGAATATTTGCCTGGGATGACCCTGAAAGTATACAAGACATTATATTGCAGTGGAAAATATTGTGTGAATATTTGCCTGGGATAACCCTGAAAGTATACAAGACATTATATTGCAGGGGAAAAAATTGTGTGAATATTTGCCTGGGATGACCCTGAAAGTATACAAGACATTATATTGCAGGGGAAAAAATTGTGTGAATATTTGCCTGGGATGACCCTGAAAGTATACAAGACATTATATTGCAGGGGAAAAAATTGTGTGAATATTTGCCTGGGATGACCCTGAAAGTATACAAGACATTATATTGCAGTGGAAAATATTGTGTGAATATTTGCCTGGGATGACCCTGAAAGTATACAAGACATTATATTGCAGGGGAAAAAATTGTGTGAATATTTGCCTGGGATGACCCTGAAAGTATACAAGACATTATATTGCAGGGGAAAAAATTGTGTGAATATTTGCCTGGGATAACCCTGAAAGTATACAAGACATTATATCGCAGGGGAAAAAATTGTGTGAATATTTGCCTGGGATGACCCTGAAAGTATACAAGACATTATATTGCAGGGGAAAAAATTGTGTGAATATTTGCCTGGGATGACCCTGAAAGTATACAAGACATTATATTGCAGTGGAAAATATTGTGTTAACTTTTTCCTCAGATTACCCTGAAGGCATACAAAATATTATATTGCAGTGGAAAATATTGTTAGAACATTTGCGTGTGTTTACCCTGAAATTATAAAAGAAATTATATTGCAGTGGAAAATATTGTTAGAACATTTGCCTGTGTTTACACTTAAAGTATACAAGATATCATATTGCAGTTGAAAATATTGTTAGAACTTTTGCCTCGGATTACCCTGAAGGCATACACAAAATTATATTGCAGTGGAAAATATTGTTAGAACATTTGCCTCGGATTACCATGAAAGCGTAAACAAAAATTGCAGTGGAAAATATTGTTAGAACATTTGCCTCAGATAACCCTGAAGGCTTAAAAAAAATTATATTGCAGTGGAAAATATTGTTAAAACATTTGCCTCACATTACCATGAAAGCATACAAAAAATATATTGCAGTGGAAAATTTTGTTAGAACATTTGCCTCAGATTACCATGAAAGCCTAAACAAAATATTGCAGTGAAAAAAAATATTACAACATTTGCCTGGGATTACAAAAAATACTTTAAATTTCTATGGAATATATTTTGGGAACAACTGTCTGAGATAACTTTTTCAGCTTCAGTTTCAGTCCCTTGCTTGTTCATACACAAGACATTTTATTTCTGTGGAAATTATTGTTTGAACGTTTGCCTCAGATGATGCTCACTGCTCACCTTAAATTATTCAAGGTATTTAATGGCTTTGAAAAGTATTGTGAAAACATCTGCCTGATACTCAGCTTCCTCAATGCATGCTTAACTGAAAGTGTCTAAACATGTTGCTTATTCAGAACAACTTTTATTCAGTGGAGAAATAAGCACAAGCCCACAAGCCCTGCACTGGTAAAATGCTTTCCTGGCTTGCTCAAATTCTGGGTTTTATACAGCAGGGCTTGTTCAAAAATGTAATGCCAAGCAATGGTATATGAATTCGAGCTTGTTCATCCTAAAGACTAATTTTGATGACTGTTTATCCAAACTCTTTTGTGAAATATAGGAACATGTGCAGTCATTTAAAAAATATTAAAAAATAAATGTGAGAAATCCAATAACCAAAATCAATTTAATCCTTAATTTATTTAATTTATAAATTTGGTGTATCCTAAATATCAGAAATTATGCATTACATTCAGTCCTGTATTTTTTCAGCCTCAAATTATACCATTCAGCATTTGAATTTTAATTCAGTGCAGGTTTTACATGTTGTTATTTTTAGCCTTTCCATGCATCTTTAATGAATGCCCACTTTAATTTGCATTAAGTTGTAAAGTGCTTCCAAAGTTTTTTTCTCTTGCCAGAAATGAGAACTTTATAGAATTTTAAGCTGTAAAAGGAATTAAGAACATGAATAATCATGAAATATGAAATGTATCTATTCATTATAGAGCATGATTAAAAAAAAAACAGAAGCATAATTATCCATGTCTGCCTAGCTTTAGCAGTAAAAACGTTCAAGTTTAATACATGTAAATGTAAAGGGGTTTTAAATTTAAGTGCTATACTCTCACAATACCATTTACATTTTTACTTCAAATATTTGCAACGAAATTGACAATCTAAAGCCATTTAGTGGTCGAAATTATATTTTTTCAAACCTGTTATACATTTATTTTTGTAAATAAGCAGTCAGCCATTATCAGTTTTAATCATGTGAAGCGGTTTATTTAAACAAAGGCTTGGCCAGTAGATAAAATATCATCTCAACCACTCAGCCACTCACCCTAACCCCTCCCCTCCCCACCCCCACCCCATGTAAAATGTTTCATTAAAGCATTCATTTTGGTAAAAAAATACTAATAACCTTCAACCATTACTTAAAGAAAGACAAAAATGATCAGACACAATGACATGATCCAGTAACAATAAACCTTATTATGACTTTAATACTGGCAAAAATTGGCACAACCATTAAAATGTCTGTGCCAAGTTTTTTGCTACTACAATTCATTCAAACAATACAATAGATGATATTTGACCAACAAAGAGTTACAAATTATTCACTTGGACTCTTTCCAACATTGATATGAATTTTGTCAAAACCAAAAAATCATTTTAAGCAAAAACTTGGCTAATATTATTTGACTGTTTTTGGATTAATTTGGCTACTGTGATCATCTTGATATTAAATTTATATGCAAGATAGCGATATCTAAATGCATCAAGCCTGGCATTTAAAACATTCAGACCAAATAACTGCTGATAAAAATTCTCCACAAAAGAAGGTCACACTATTTAACCTGTGACATATAATTCTAACATGTATCTGACATTGTACTAAGATACAATCAAACCATTTTTATCCATTTATACAGCAAACCTTTAGTTCAGTTCATTCTGATTTCTTTATGTTCATATATGTCACAATCGAAATATTAATGAAAGCCAGCAATCCCTGCACTGACTGGTAATTTAATACCTTCCAGACTTGCTCCTGAGTGTTTGAGACTCAGGCTCAGAAAAACTGAATTCTTAAATTTCTTTAATATCTATAATAATACTAATTTTAACAAACGATGTGTGCCTGATAGTAGAACAGATTATTTTTAATAGATAACAGCACTTTTGAACAAGTTTACTACAGTAATAACGTTTTTACAACAAAATTAAAATTTCACTTTTCTCAGCCCGAGTCTCAAACTCAGACTCAGGATGACAGGATGATAGTGATAACAGCCCCTGTATTTCATAGCAATGGGCTTGTTGATTTGTATTCATACTAAAAACTACTGTAAAAATTCAGGCTTGTTCATCGAAAGTTTAATTTGCAAGACTGAAATCAGTGGCTTGAGAGGCCAAGAGAAAGTTCCCCTGGTGGTGATCAAATCTAAGATCTCTTGGGTGAGAGGCGTACACCATCATTCCACTAGACCAATCTCACCCACCCTCACAAAGGTTTACATATACTCTGTTTAGCTGATCCTCAGATGCAAGGCATCAATGCAGAAAAGTAAGTGAACCCCAGCATGTGCAAAAATTCATCAATTTTTTCACAGTTTGTCAAGGGACATAGCTACAAAATTGTTATAGATTGAGTGATGGCCCAAGTGCTTCAAAATAATAATATTATTAAATGCATAATGCATAATGCTGTTGGTAATATATTAACAAGGTCTTACATGAATAATTTTAAAGAGAAAGTTTAAAGTTTCTGCAAGAATAAGTCGAAAATATAAATATCGTGGTTGTCAAGTGCTAAACAAGAGGCCCAAAAAGGGCCTATCCTCTACTGGCATGGCTCTTATGGTCATTTTCAATCCAGAGCATGTACGTTTGAGTAATAGGCAACAAATATATAGTTCACTTTTAGGGCTTGGGTTAGCTGAAAACGCTGCACATTCAACATCTGAGGACAGGAAGTGTTGTAAGCAGATTAGTTGCATGAACTATTTTAATATGTGCCAAGTAAAGGTAATCTGAGGGTAACAAATATTTGCTTTCAAAACTGTACTCATCGTCAAAATTTCATTTTATATAGCTTTAAAAATAAAAAGTCGGTCAAAGGTCAAAGTCAAGGACATCTGAGAACAACATTAATGCTTGTTTGCAAAACTGTTCACATGGTCAAAATATCATTACTGTAGCTCTAAAAATCAATAAGTAAGTCAAAAGGGGTGGGGCCAGCTTTTACCCAAGGGGCATTATTTCAAGTGTTTTCAATTGCATCATATGATGCTCAACAACAAATATCAAAGGTATGGGCCTTGTGGTTTGAAACAAGAAGATTTTAAAAATATTTCTTAAATAAGTCTCTAGGAAAATTGTGACACCCAGGGCAGTGCCAGTTTTGACCCAAGGGGCATAATTTGAACAGTCATGATAGTGGACCACTAAATAAAGCCTTGTTCAAAATAGTCAGGATTTGCATAGTGGTTTCAGACAAAAAGGTTTTTAATATTTCCCATTTTAAGGGGGAGTCTGTCCCTTACAAAGAAAAGAGAACTCTTCCCTGGGCCGCCAACGTCGCCGAGGTCGTTTGCATTTGCCGCACTGGTCCCTTGCGGGACAATCTCCGTGGGGGGGAGGGGGGGGCAGTAATGACCCCAGGGGCATAATTTAAACAAACCTTCACAAGCAATTGTGACTTTACATGTAAACATGGCTAAAAATAGACTTCGCTCATGTAGACTTGGCTAAAAATAGACTTAGCTTAAAATAGCATTTTTTATACTTTTAAGACCCATAATCCAGGCATGCATGGGCAGATATGGCTGGTTTTTAAAAGGAACAAAGTTCTAATGGATATCTAAATACTGTACAAGTTTCATCGAGATACAATCAAAACTGAAGACTGTATCGTGTTCACAAGCTAGTGTTTACACAATAGCATTTTTACTATCAAGGGCCATAATCTAGGCATGCATGAGCGGATCTGGCTAGTTTTCGAAAGGAACCGAGCTCTAATGGATATCTAGATACTGTACAAGTTTCATCGAGATCCAATAAAAAATGAAGACTGTATTGTGTTCACAACCAATTGTTTACACAATAGCATTTTTTTATACGATCAAGGGCCATTATCTAGGCATGCATGGGCAGATCTGGGTGGTTTTCGAAAGGAACTGAGCTCTAATGGATATCTAGATACTGTACAAGTTTCATTGAGATACTGTATCATGTTCACAAGCAATTGTTTACAGACGCACGAACGCACGGATGCACATACTACGTACACATTACCATCGCATAAGCTCTTCTGGCCTTTGGCCAGTAGAGCTAAAAACTAACTAAATGTAAGTTTTGGCTACTATAGGTCTTAAAATATAATTTCATCGTTTAAAATAATTTCATCGTTTTTAAATAATTTATATACCAAAGAGTCATTGTCTTAAATTTGCTTGTATACCAAAGAGTCCTATAATTGGTGAAACTTTTGATCATTGATTTCAGACTATTTTGATCTTATTAAAACCCCTTCAAATTATGAAAGAACTACAGTAACTTTAAATTTGCCATTTGCCAGATAAGACATAGCAATTACGTCAATCTAAGCCCATTAAATCTCAAATTTCACCTGCTTTTTATCTCCCAATACTTTTTCAATACCATTACTATTATATCCGACACTAATTAAAGCAAACTACTTACTCAATCATAAAATTACAAACAATTTGGTGAGAAAGTCAATAATACACAATACAAACTCTCTCAGTGGAAAAATATGACAACAATGTGCTTAAATGTTTAAAGAAATGAGATATGTTTGTTGTCTTATTATTGACCTTTGTCTAAATATTTCCGAACCATGTGTTTACGAAAGCACATAGTAATAAATATGTGTCTGAATTATGGTAATCCAAGAATTTTAATAAGATTTACTTCACTTATCTTTTATCAATTGCTTATATCATGTGTGGCCGGCTTATCATATATATTATAATTTAAAAATAAATAAAGCGATCTTATACATAAACTTAAAAAAACAGGAGTCACAGAGTACCTAAAATACAAAAATGTAGCGGGAATACTTTTATTTCTACTTTTTAAAACTTATTTTCATGTCAAGTTTTTGTAAGGTGACTAACATTAATTGCTAGTTTTCTTCCCTGCCCCCTCTTCCTTCCACCGCCCCTTAAATGTGATTGACTCAAATAAAAATGTTGAACTAGGGTCTGTGTTTGCATATCGGTCCGGTACTGTCAGGGAACTGTGTTTATTCATACCTATGGTGCCGATGTATAACATTCACATGCAAAAAAAAAAGATAAATTGTTACACTTGTGTTCGTTGTTCTCCTAGAAACAACATGTATATGGTCCCTTATGCAATAAGAAAGAGCTTGAACACATAGTTAATGTTGAAAGTAGTCATCTAAGAAAAATAAAAAATAAACGTGAACCCCAACACCATTTGAAAAAAAAATGATGAAAATCTAGGATTTAATTTCACACAAATATTGCATTGTTTGCATTTCATTTTTATTTGTTTGTTGCTTTTTTCTAAATCTGCTGTATTTACCTGAGTTTACATAGTAGTACAGAATGGGCTGATTGTTAAGAATGTTGATAAAGTTAACAACATGATTAAGGACATCGTTGTTAACTTTAAAACGTAAGTTAATTGATTATGTGCTCATATACTTGTCCATTTTTTTTATAGAAAGACTACAAATCACAAGTGTATCCACTTAGTGTATAACTTTTTTTCTTGTAAGTTAACAACGATGACATTAACAACATTGTTAACTTAAACAAAGTTCTCAACAACTGTCCTATTGATGTCATTATCGGTATCACATTGACAAGAATATTATTTTAATACAGTTGACTATTCAATATTTTTCCAGTAGAATGTTGTTTCGACTAAAACCATTTCAGAAACATACTTACGCTTTTTAAAAAATGATGTTAGCCATTTCCATTGTACATGTGGTTTATATTTGCTTTGTATTCTCTGCTTAAGTTCCCTGTAATGCGGGACTTTGCCTTTATTTGTATTAAAATTAAAGTTAATTTCTTAAATTCATATATCAATTTCTTTCCCAGAAATAAAAACTTTTATAAGTGGGTTGGATCATTTTTCAGTTCATGACACGTTTTGAATTATGTCACGTTTCGTATTATGTCGCCACCCCGCACCACAGGCATGTGCCAACATTAATATGTATCATTTCCTTTCCGGTTCAATAATTTATGACAATTTTCCTTATAACATTCCTAGAATTGTGATTTTGTTATTTTCCATAATTAATTAAAGAAATTTAGGAAGTTATAACGTACAACCATGACTAAGAACATTCTTTAAATTTCATAAAGTGCAAGGTTAATGGAGTCAAGATTTTTAGATTAAATAACCATGTAGGTATCAATGTCTTTCGCAGGAGTATGGACTTACTTTATAAATAAACAAGTCACTTTAATATAATGAGTGGGATGAATCATTTTTCAGTTCGTGTTGCAATTCTGAATTACATACCCCTCCCCCCCTCCCCCACAAAAACTTGCATCAAACGAAGGCTTAATTAATTACCAAGAAGATATTTCATGTACACTGAAGAGCTTTATACTTCCCTAATTAGGTTTTGTTGTATTTTAAGGTTAGCCATCCAACATTAGGATGCAAAGATGTGTACTGTGCATTTCAGACTATATATTGCGATTATTTTTATGTTTTATTTATACTGCAGTGTGTGTATACCGTCACATAGCGTCATAAATGCTACGTCTGAAGGCAACATTTTGCTTTGTATGAAGACATAAAAAAAAGATAACTTTCCTATTTCTTTACCATTTCAAATGAAACTAAGCGCAGTCTACACTGCTTACAGAGCCCCCCCCCCCCCCCCCCCCCCCCTTCGGCCTTTTACCAGAGTTTGATTGAGAGTGTAATTTCTTAAAACACTTCGACAAACCTTTTTCACAATAACGCCGTCTGATGGAGCACTGTCAAAACATTATTTCGGAAACAGGTTTGTCGAAGTGCTTGATGAACTTAATCACCTTAACAGACTCTAAACAAAGGCGTGGCTCTTTAAGCGGCTTACACTGCCCTTTGTTTCATTTAAAATGGTGTTGTTAAAGAAAAGTTATCTTTGATTTATGTCTGATTTATGTCTTCATTTTAAGCAAAATGTTGCCTTCTGATGAAGCATATAAGACATAATTTATCATGTGGTATACACACCTGTATCGCTCACCTGATCCAATTCAAGTGTGACATAGACTTCATAAACACAAAAATTCTGACATAGTTTTATGGTGATCAAAGAGAGAATGTAACCACTACAGTGTTTACAAAGTTTTTCTATGATTTGACCCAGTGGCCTGGTTTTTGACCTCTGATTACCCAGTTTCAAACTCTACCTAAAAATCACCAAGAAAACATTCTGATCAAGTTCCATGAAAATATGGTCATAAATGTGGCCTCTAGGGTGTTAACATGCTTTTCCTATTATTTGACCTGGTGACCTAACTTGGCCTAGAGCTAATCAATATAAACATTCTGACTAAATTTCATGAACATACAGTCATAAATGTGACCTCTAGAGTGCTAACAAGCTTTTCCTATTATTTGATTAATGACCTAGTTTTTGACCACAAATGACCCGGATTCAAACTTGACTTAGAAATTATTTATACAAACATTCAGACCAACTTTCATGAAGATACAGTCATAAATGTGACCTCTAGAGTGTTAACAAGCTTTTTCTTCAATTTGACCTGGTGACTTAGTTTTTGACCGCACATGACCCAGATTCGAACTTGACATAGAGATTATTAATATTAACATTCTGACTAAGTTTCATGATGATACAGTCATAAATGTGACCTCTATAGTGTTAACAAGCTTTTTCTTTAATTTGACCTGGTGACCTAGTTTTTAATCCCAAATGACCCAATATCGAACACGTCTAAGATTGTATTGAGGGTAACATTCTGACCAAGTTTCATTAAGATTGTGCCCAAATTGTGACCTCTAGAGTGTTAACAGTCAAATTGTTGACGATGGATGACGGAGACGGATGACGGAGACGGACGACTACGACGGACACAGGGCGATCACAATAGCTCACCTTGAGCACCTTGTGCTCAGGTGAGCTAAAAGCTCTCAATGAAATATTCAAACCTAACTTTTAAATGAATCCTTAAAAAAAGCAACTTTGTGTATAATTGATGGATGTTTTACCTTAATGTATAACTCAAGTTCCTGTCATTTACACACACTCACTGTACATAAAACTAATTACCGGTGCAAGCTTATTGGTATCATCCAGGCATTGTTTCTGAAGACGACTGGTCAGCAAATTCACATCCAGGGCCAACATTTTGACTGGTTGTTGTCCTATTTCCTCAGATTTCAGACTGGTTACCTTTTCAAACTGAAAGCAAATATACACATCAATGAGTATGGTTTATCTAATTGTCAACTAGTCTAGTTATCACTGAGATACAAATTCCAAGAAACCAAAACCTGATTATTTGAAAAAGCTACATTGAAACTGTATAGCTGACTCCTACAGATTGACCGATTTGACAACTTTTCAATTTTTGTGACAGAATCAGCTGATTTTTGCATCAAAACAATCATATATGATAACCAACAATTGAACAAATCTCAATTGTTTGGAAAACTGATGAATTTGTCATTTTTTAAAGCGTTAGTAACGCTTTTAGCCATCAAACATATTGTTTATAGCATGAATATTAAAAACTGCGACCTGATCTTTTATCAGCAGTCTTATATCAGTTTTTCAGACATATACGAAAAATTTGGCTCATTCCAAGACAAAAATTAAAAAGTTGTAAAAACGGTCAATCTGTGAGAGTACAGCTTGAAGGACAATCTGATCTTCTCGCTATCACAGTCATATTGAAAAGACAATAGGGACAGGTTTTATTGGCAAGACCGTATCACAACATTTTATCAACGTATAGTGAAACATCATTTAAAAAAAAATCAAAAATCAGACTATCTATTATGATTTATTAAGTTTTTATGTTTATATACATATATATAAATATATAATCATTAGGTCTTATTCTGTTTGATAACCTATAAATAGCTGATATTAAAGTAATGAATTCATGTTGGCTTTGTATTTCTGTATGGTAATGTCGCAGCTTTTACTGCATAATGATGAAATGGTGACCAAAAAATGAGGAAAAATTTCAGTGTTTATAATAATGCAATTTACATAAAATTAATTCGATAAAACTTGCAAAAATATAGCTATGAGAAACTATCAAAATTAAGCAAAACAGGCAATCCATTATTCATAAATGTATAATAAACCTGACAATGTGATAAAAACCAGGTTTTTAACATTTGTGCAAAGGGAGGGTTTGAGAAATTTAAATAAGTTGGCTAAGAATACAGAGGTAGAAGCGAAACTCACACAGAATTATATGCTTCCCTATGTTAAAACATGAGACTTAGTGCAAACGTAAGCGCTTGTCCTGTACTTTAAAATCCCCCAAGGCGTGGCCAAGTGACAGCTCAGCCAAGCCAAACTACACAAAATTTTGATGAATGATCTAAAATGTGACCTTAACCTTTAATGTACAGATAATTGCTCGTGAAGGGGACACATCATCCAGATATGGTGATCATTCGTGCCAAATGTTTTCAATATTGTCTTATGCATGACTTCAGTAAGTCCTGGACAAGCCAAATTATGAGCAACCTTGACCTTTGCTAGCATACAGACATGGGTCTTCAAAGTGAGCATTTGTGCCAAGTTGTTGTTTTTAAATCCACCCTCATGGATGACAAAGATACAGCCTGGACAAGCCAAGATACAGGCCATTTTGACCAATGACCTTTAATTATGACCTTGACCTTTGAAGTACAGACCTGCTACACTATATTTTCATGGAGAATAGTATATTTGTGCCAAGTTATTTTAAAATTAATCTATGCATGGCAAAGTTAGAGCCCAAATTAACAAATGACCTTTAATTGTGACCTTGACCTTTGATGTGCAGACCTCAACCCAATTTCCCTCCTGAAAAAGTATATATTTTTCCACTACCAAGGTAAAAAATCCCCTTTAAAAACACACAAAAAAACCTCTATACATTTAGCAAATGTAGCAATACAGTCATTCATGAATATGTCGATAGGTTTGATGAATATAAGGTTTGGTAACAAGTTGAACATTATATGAATTTTCAGGGCTTCTAAAAACCGGCAATTTGCTGGTCTGGACCGATTTTGACCAAGCCAGACCGATTTCAGTTTCAAAAAGTGTAAAAAACTCACTCCGAATTTTTTTCATTTTTGTTCAATAATTTCGGTCCAAAATGAGTAAGTCAGTTAAAGCTGTAGAAATTGTCATACAAAAACATTCAAGGGTCATTCACACATTCAAAACTACCCCCAATAGGTCATAAAAGTGTCTTAGTCACCATCAGACCATTGTGCATTCCTACAACACAATCATAAAATCGAAACTACACGGAAAAGACTGATAGCAAAACAACCGATGATAACCCTGTCAGAAGAGTCACCAGGTTAAGGCCTAACTGACACTAGAGACACGTCACAATGCCAAAAAACTTTTACCCAAGGATTGGTTAAGGGACGTCAGTTATAACATGGGTCATGGAAAGATTGCCTATCTTTTTTAGTTCGAAAATATTTCTTTAATGTAGGTTTCATGCTGTTTCAAGTAAAGAGGAGGCTGGTAGTCCAAGACTTAGTCAATACTTGATTTTGAGTTTAGGCACTCGAGTCCTTGATATTACAATCCTATTATTGTAACAAAATAATAAACCGGTATTCGGTTTGCTCATTAATCCTACAAAAAAATCCAATTTAATGAAACCCGCCAGCGGATGCTGAAGTGAAATATTTTATTGTCAAATTTGCGCAATCTTAATGCAGGGGTAACTTCCCTTCACATATTGAGCTAACTGAATCAAATTTAATGGCATCTATAAACACTTGCACTAAACTGTATACATTCTAGCTCCCTTAATAGCTTTTTAGGCTAATACAAGCACGCTGCACATCATAAAGCGCATTATGCAAGTGACAGGTTTGATAGTTTCTCATGTGCAAGGATTATGCATCTAACAACAATTAAAGCATGTCTGAATGCCAGATAAGGGTTTGAAGGGACGTCAGGTCTGGCTACCGAAATTTGGCCTGTGGGAAATACTGATTTAAGTATATTAATAATTAATGTTTGGGTAACAGCCTTGAGAGAGGAAATCAGGGAATTTACTGGGGCTTTACGGAGTATTACTGTTCAGGCCAAACTAACATCTCCAAAAGAAATAGGGTTGGTAGATAGTTGAACACATTCACTCAAATAAATTCATTTATTTAGGAAATTGCTAAAAATCCACATATCAATCAAAACGCAAAAGAAAACGTGTAAGGTTGGGAGGAAAATAAGTCGGTCGGGTAAGTGGATAAAAAAAATCAATTTGTTCACGCCTCCTGGTGAATCTATCTAATTACCTGGTTAAGCTGGTTGCTAAGCTAACTGTGAGGGCTGGATGCTATAGTAACAGGGCCAGCCTCCCTGCGACACTAGTTCTACAGCCCGTGGAAACTCTACTGCATCTTGCCCTCTTACCAACCTGGAATGAGAAAAAAAAACAAGTAAAAATACACAATCTGATTTTGTTGTAGCGACACTGTCATCATGACTCAACTTTAGTTAAGACTAATTTAAAGCATAAATGAGCTTATTAGGCCATTCCAAATTGATTCCTTGATTAATGTCACGTTCCAATTTCATAATACTACTAAACATGGTTGGCTCTAACACACACCCTATTGGGTGAAGGACAAACGCCTACATCATCAGTACATGTATACTACACGGCCATCTTATCCACCATTTAGTGTAACATTTAAGTTTATTAACAGAAAATATCATTATTCTTCATACATTCATTTGCGGATATCTTTTATTTTATGCTCAAAGATATTGTTCATCAGACCATGAAGAGACATTTTGTTATCAACTCTCATCACAATTATGAAGAATTAATGCAAGTCATTATTCTCAAGCTTCACGCCAGCGCTTGATATATGTCTAACAAAGATAAACATATTTGTACTTCAATGCAATTGCACTTATAAATCTTACAGAGAGCTTTATGATGTTGAATGGTGAATTAGTGTTTTTATTGTTGAACATTTTGCACTTCTCAACAACAGAAATGAATTTCAACAAAAAAATAAGTGCATCCTTCATCAGCCATGGTTGAAATGAATCTAGCAATTTTATGCCTCGCCCCACATCCAAGAGATAGGAGACAAATCTGTGAATTTCTTTGTTTCAATCCTATTACTAGAGCAGGGAAATTTGTCAAAATTCTGGAGGTCAGAGGTGAAAAGTCAAAATCCTGGGGGTAAGAGGTCTTCTGTCAAAAAAGAGGTTGGAGGTGTTTTGTCAAAATCCTGGAGGTTGGAGGTGCATTTTCTGTTAAAATCCTGGGGGTTTGATGTATTGTCAAGGTGAAATGTCAAAATCCTGGGGCTTGGAGGTTTTCTGTTAAAATCCTGGGGGTCGAAGGTATTCTGTCAAAATCACGGGGGTCAAAGGTGTTCTGTCAAAATCCTGGGGGTCAGAGGTGTTCTGTCAAAACCCAGGGGGCCAGAGGTCTTCTGTCAAAATCCTGGGGGGTCGGAGGTGTTCTGTCAAAATCCTTGGGGTTGGAGGTGTTCTGTCAAAATCCTGGGGGTCGGAGGTGTTTTGTCAAAATCCATGGGGGTCAGAGTTATCCTGTCGAAATCCTGGGGGTCAGTGGTGTTTGGTCAAAATCCTGGGGGTAACAGGTTTTCAATGTATCAAAAACAGTGGCCCAGTCTATTTCACAAATGGGGTTCTATTAACCATCCTGGACTCAAAATCATGTCTGTCAGGAATCAACCACTCTTCAAACATGCAAAGTCAGCACAAGTCCTGTAAAATGTCTGCTGGGCTCGAAGGAAACCTGAATTTTACATAGCAGCTCTTGTTACAAGAATCGAGCGCAGTAATGTTACAAAATATTTTTGGGTTGTTGAAATCAAACTCTTATTCCATGAATTCAACACAACTCAAGAGAAAACTTGATCTAATCAGGCCAACAAAGTAAACAGCAAGTATTCAATGTGTATCTCTTGACACTATTGATTTCGTGAACACTCTGATGAGATCATCAACGAGTATAGCTGCCAATTTAGGATCGCTCCTCAAAAATGGCACTTGCAGACAATCAGTTTCACGAGATTGATTTTTTTATTCATCATATATTTTATTATCGTCAAATTGATTATATTCACCGTACCTAAAGAAATTTTAACCTTCATTTTGCGCCTATAAACATCGTTAATCAAATTTAATTTTATTAACAATAAATTCTATAGAATTTCAGAATGGTGATTGCCACATCACCTATCGAAACATGAACTGCATGAAATTATTAAGAACCTGTTTTTTTGTGAAACGATGATGATGAATGGATAAATTATAAGGGATGTGCGATATTATTGATAAACTGATATATTATGATACAGAACAGAGGTGATAGTCCTTTTGATACATAAGGGCAAACATATTGATATTTTCTTTAGATTAGGATGTGATATATCGTGATATATTTTCATCAATAACACCCATCCCTAATCACGGAGGAACACACTGAGAGCCAGTAATCAAGTTCCAGTCTCCGCAATAGAAATGCTTTCCATGTCACAGTTGCTTTTAGTAACAATTGAAGTTTATATAACATTGCCTGTAGTTCTAACCTTGCAAGTTTTTTATGATTTTTTTTGTTTATTTATAATGATATCGAAGTTAAAGCTGCACCCTCACCGATTTAACATTTTGACACCTTTTTTTATTATTGTCTTGGAATGAGCCAATTTATGCGAAAACGCATGTAAACCAGCGAAATAAGAGTGCTGACAAAAATTAGATTTCCAGATTTTTATATTTAAGTCAAAAAAATGATGTATTATGAATTTTTCTTAATCCTTTGGTACTGCTTTTAGCCATGAAACACTAATATTCGAATGGAAATATGAAAATCTGCGACCTGATCTTTTGTCAACAGTCTTTGATCACTGGTTTGCAGATATTTACGCACAAATTTGCTCATACCAAGACAAAAAAATAAAAAAAAGTTGTAAAAAACGGTAAATCTGTGAGAGTGCAGCTTTAAATTAAGCTGGGATGTTATGATCTCTTACTACTGATTGCAAATGAACTGAGCATATCAAGCTTTTAAAGCATTGAATAATGTTGTCTTTTGCTATGCCCGGAACCGCCAATCAAATTTCGAATTGAGTGCAACATTTATGGTCTGTCAAATGACTGCACACATCATAGAAACATAGAATGCGGTTGTCAGCAGTTTCCCGTAATTTAAGTCTTGTATGGAACAGAAAACGTGGGCTCAATACCCCTTGAGCATCAATTTTTGTAAAAAAAATTCAACCAGCCATATAAATTGTAGCTTTAAATTGACAAACAAAACTCTTTGAAGAGATAAAATTCAATGTTGAGGTCTCTTTGGTGCAAAATGGCATTGCAATTTCGTTGCTTCACATGTTTAATTGATTGATGAGCATATTTTACTATGTCTATTTGCCAACAATTGTATGGAATATGGAATTAATCTGGTGACTGCGCCATTCTCAGGTGTCAGAAAAATAAAATGGCAAAAAATAATGTTTTATGATAAGGAAATAAATAACTTTATATTACCATAATCAAGCTACAAACACTTAACAAATCAAAACGTAGCAACAAATATTATTTATTTATATCCATGTCAATAAATAGTAAACACTTTTGTTCATTCAATATTTACTATTCAAGTGCAAGCCTAAGAGAAAAACTGAAGTAACTCTTATCTAAAATTGACCAAGTTAAGTCTGTCCTAAGAATTTGTATCCAAAACAGATCAGTTATAAGTGGATTACAATTACCAATACTTCAATTAAGCAGGATCTAAATTAACACACTTTTATTAAGCCTACATAATCTATCTGGCAAAGTTCCTTAAAGCACTAAGAAACTTTCTATTTTGAAATTCTTTTTAGTTCCAGTTCTTTTTAGTTCTAGTTTTGGACATAAGGCCATTTACATTCGAGTTACCTGGCCCTACCAATGAAATAAGCGCCGACCTTACCATTTTTATGGTCAGTTGGTAAAAAAAAAAAAAAAAATCTGAGTGTGATCTCGATGATGAAAAAAACTTTCTTATATATAAAGGCATAAAAACAAATTTTTTTTTGCCTATTCTATGGGAAAACTCACTGTTTTCCATAAAAGTAATTTAAAGGGTCATGATCATACTTGAGGCTTCCTCTGTTGTTTTGTATGAGTCTCAACGAGGTTTGAAATCCTCTTTTAACTTAATGCTTGTAACTCCTTGAACCGCTTTGATTTTTACATCTCAAGATAGGCCAAAAAAAATGGTTTTGTTAGGGTTACATCCTTTTCAAAAATAAGTAGGGTAGGTAGGCTTTATATTTTTTTTATTACACTTTAAATAAGAACATTACTTTCATCATTGGAGAAAGGTGTTAAAGTAATTTTCTGTATTTAGCATTCAATATTTTAAACTACATAATCATGAGATCACACTTACAAAAAAATATTTATTTTATTTTTATTTTTTATTCAGTTTTATACCAGCTGACTATGAAAATGGTAGGGTTGGTGCCTATTTCGTAGGTAGGGTCAGTTAACCCCAACCAAATTTATTTATTTTCAGGCCTACCCCGTAAGGCCTAAAATAAAAAAATTCTTGTTTGGAGTAACGCGACCGACCCATAAAAATCGTTGCCGAATCAAATTTTTTTTTGGCATTTTGATCCGCGAATTTTTTTTTCAACTCCTTTCCGCTACTATTTTCTGTTTCTGCTCTTTTCTTTTGTTTCGGTTCTTTTCGATTTGAAGACACACTCGTAGAGCTTCGGTTTTTATCGCTGATCGCAATGAGCGTTTCGAAAACATGGCTGACTGCAAGTTTGTCGAACGTGAACCGAACGAAATTATGTTTTGTGTGACAATAAATTACTTAAATAAAAAAATTAAAAACAACTTTGTAAGAAAGTTCAATGTCGACTACACATGGTACGATGTATTTGATATTTTAATGGAGAATGATGAAACAATCCCGGAGAGCTACTACGACAACTTCAAAAAAATGTCAAAAATATCAAGTGAACTACAAGTACACAAAGCCATTGTATGATTGTATGTAAACCAATTTGTTTCACATTTTCGTTTGCTTATCTTGAGTGTCATAAGTTTGTTTTGTTGAAATCATCTCTGTGTCAGTCTTAAGTAGATTGAAATTCTTTGAAATTTAAAAAAATAAAGGATCAGAAGTTAAGATGTTTGTTGTTCAAAAGTTTATTACAATGCCTTGAATAACTAGTGTTATGTAGTGAATGTACTGTACACAAGATCCAGTTGTCATTGGAGAAAAAAAAAAAAAAAAAGTCAGTCATCTAAAAGCTCTAGAATTCATATAACATTAAACCTGCTCACTGTAAGTCAAACGTTACGAACTCAATCACATCAGACAGTTACTCACTCAAACTAAGTATTTCAAGTGGGTTTTTCATTTTAAAATGAACTCAAAAGGCAATTCAAATGACTTTTGTCTAGTCATAAGGAAACAGGCATCTGAAAATATCTATCTGTCAGTATTGTGTCAGTATTGTTTTTAGATCATACACTTAATAAAAACAAAGAATCCTTTATCAACCTGAAACATCCACCCCCGCGCACGCACACAAAGCGAAGTGAAACAGCCATCCAAACACAAAGCAGGACCACTCAATGAATCATAAATATTAATCATTTGCAATTTTCCATTTGCATCAATCAATTATCAAGGACAAGTCATTATTCATTTTAATATAAAAGATAATTGTTCAATAACTAAATAAACCAACATTAAATCCATGATGTTCCCATGTAATACAGTATAAAAAATGAACTTCTTTCTCAGATGGTTTTTCTTCAAAAACTTAATTCCAGTATAAATCCATGCATTTTTTTTTCAGAAATTCATTGGTATTTCAATAATAACCTAGATGTTTCATTATAAAACATACGGCACCCAATCTAACGCCACACTCAAAAATACATGCTATAAATCCTTACGTTAAAAAATTTAGCAGCACTTCCGCAGCATAACACACACTGCTCAATTCAAAAATGACGCTGAAAAAGTCTTTGTCTTCAGAACTCCTGCACTGACACGAAATACTATTTGCAGTCTCTTGCGTCTCCAGAGGGTTTCGTCATCAATCGATCTCTTATTACAACATGCAGCTTAAATGAAGGAGTCGAGACACAAGTTTTCCAGACATTGTGCTATATGTCAACTCGCGTGTCAAATACTCACAGCTAATTCTGACAGCCCATGCCTCTGTTCTTTTATTACTCAGCTAATTCAGAAGAGTAAATTTGATTTTCCAATCATATCATTTCGACATGGAAGTAAGAATATAAATTTCCTTTACAAGTTTACAGCAACATACACTCTTCTGATATTTGATCAATTCTAAACTCACACAATATTATTTAATATTTACATTAAAAGAAATCATTCAACTGCGAAACTTGCCTTTTGCCAATATTCCGACTCTTTATTATATTTGAAGTGCGTTTGACAAAATGGATTGTAACTTCATATTAACGCCAATACAGCCAGTATTAGGTTTTAAAGGCACAAAAACGTGACCAGATTGAAGAATGTCAAGTTTATCTGTTTGCAGTTTAAATACTCAAGAAACTTCGATTAAACAGACTTTACGCTTATCTAGTATGAATGATATGTATTTATAGTCTGATTTATTACTCTTCATTGTTTCTTTTTTTATTTCAAGTGATTTAAAGTCAGAATAAATGAAACAAAATATGGTTTAAATTGAAATAAGAAAACATTTAAAAAAAAATTATGAAAAAATTATGAACTTCAAAAGTAAAATTTTGAGTAGCAGTTGGTAATTCTGACAAATTTGTTTGAGGGTCATAATTTGGCCATATTCCCAAGGCATATACTCTTAAAGTTAAAATAAAACTTTTTTGAAAAAATAAATAATGATTTATTATTTAACAAATATTCTTTATTTAAAAAAATGGACCCCAAACCTTTTTGTATGACTTTAAAACATTCTCTTTTCTGTCAATTTTTTAAGCATTCTTGTTCACTTCATGACAGAAATTGGGATTTTTAGTTTTCAATTTTAGTCAAAATGAAGCATTTTCACCAATCAGAAAGGCTTAAACCCCATTTCCTATTAAATGTTGAAATGAAAAAAATGAGTAGTAATTTATACCTATTTTAAGGGCTGACTTTATGAGTTTCCAATGTTTCAAATTGGAGTCACAGTAGTGACTACTTAACGCGGATCAAAAATTATATGAGTCATAGGTTCAGAAAAGTCACTGCCAGGTTAGTCCAAGGTCGAACCTTGCACCCACTGCTTGCAAGTCAGGTGCCCCACAAGCACAGCTTACCTGCCTTGATTATTTTTTAACATACTCAGACCTGTTCCAAGTCAATATCACATCATGGTATATATACTTTGCGTAAATAAACATACATTCAAACATACACTTCTTGCACATCTCAACCCCCAAAAAGATAACATGTGTAAATAATATCCCTTTTCCGCAATAAGTTCACACATCACACTCAATGCCACCATACTTTTCAGGATTCAGAATAAAAAAATAAATATAAAAATACCAAAACTTATATTAGGCAAACAAAAATCTAGAAAATACTTTCTTTAGTTTGATGATTAAAAAATGACAGTGATCTAAGTGATCTAATATAAATTACATACAGGGGGAATTTATTTAAATTTAAATTTTCCAGGACAAAAAATAAGGTATATGTTCTTGTAAACATGTATTTTTGAAAATTGATCGTATAGAACCGGCGTTGCTTACAATCCATACCATGATCTCGGAATAAATTTTCACTCTGTGGCTGTACTCTCTTAGATGAACATTGGTTTGAACCAAAAGAGCTTGATCCACAATAGACATACATGTAGTTTACCATAAAATACATGTTAATTTATTGTTAAGTTCAGCAGATAACATGTATTATAAAGTTTGTAATTAATTCATACCACCTTCTTTTAGGCTTCATTGTGAAATAATAATATTGATCATAAGTTGTATACAATGGTCTGTCTGATGATTTCCGATCATCAATAATGATTATGAACCCAATTTCAATCTGTAATTGTTTTTCCCTACAGGTATGGTTTGAAATTGGAACCTTTTGCAATAGCCTAACAGTTTAATTAAGCTGAAAACACATGTTTGTCATTTAAAAAAGATGATCAGTTTTTCAAGTAAACATGAAAATATACCATACTATTAAATACTTCAAATTAACAGCAAATAGCTATTTTGCCAATACTGGTAGCACATACATAGAGAGCCCTATGTATAAAAGCATCAGGAGTGCACATCATATGGTATGTTACCACCACAATTCTGCTACAGCCCCCACCACCACCACTGCCACCACCACCACCACCACCACCACTACAGTTACACAAACCTTGAAGCCCTCAAGTTAAATGGAGAATCTCGCACTGATAAAAAACTGAATTAACTAATTTCAGGATATGATGGATTAGCACACCTTTATTTCATGGATAGATTTTCCTCTTTTCTATTTATTTCATATATACCAGTAATCATTCTGGCTATTTAAATGGGACACATGTATTTTGTCCCATATATTTATATCTGTGGACATTATATTTGAAGTTAAAAGTTTACATAAGCACACATTGTATTCAAAATAAACTATGCTTGATACGTATTTACTGTACACAATATATCATTTGGCTCCACGTTATACAAACTAGAGCGAAACTAGCGTGGTTCGAAGCTTTCGTGAACGAAATACGATGATTAACATGTGCTATTTTTAGTAACAAATAATACCCGCAACTTAAGAGCAAATTTTCGCCTACGTGGATGCAATGACAACCTATTCATGTATATAAATACGTTCTTGAATCATCAAACTACAACTTGCATTAAGCATTACTTAATCAAGCTTAAACTGAACGAACACGAGCAAAAACCATACATACCGGTGTATCCTAATTTTCTCCGACCCGAGAATGCTGGCGGACGTGACGTTTCGTTCTATGACCAATGAAATGAAAGCGCGCGTAGGGACCAGAATCTCGTGCATTAGTTCAGCATCAGCAACTTCTCAAGCTGCTAATTTTGATTTGCATGCACATTTGTTACACCCTCAAAACGACAGGTTTAATTGCTGTATATTTCCTTTTCAACATGATTTTCAAGTGAAAGATACTCAACACGGCGGTCCCAGTATAAACCCTTTGTTAAAAAAAAATATTTAGAAAGGGAAGGGGTTCGTGGTGCAATCTTTAGAGGACGCACCGTCCCTCCGGAACAGAAATGCAAAGGCTCTAAGGGTCTTATATAGGCTAAAATGAAAATTTGGTGGATTTAATGCACATTTTTACTGACAATGTAGCTGGTGTGGGAGGGAGGGGATGTGAGGGGAATCACGCTTGATACTGCGCCCCCCCCCCCTCCGACCTCATTCCTTAATGTATTATCTATTGATAACAGAACTCACTCCATAGTAGTCCCAGCCCAAGTCACACGGGGGCCACCCAGGTTGGTATTTGTGGTGCGCTATAAAAACGGGTATATTTACGTACTGAAAACCCCTGCTACGCGGATAATTTTAATATCACCTGCTTTAATTGTATGTGATTGTCATATACAATCTCTATTAAAACTGACTAAGGTGCGCGTCTTTCGGTGCTTGAGATGTGCATGTATTTTGAATAAACAAAATCATGAAAATACAGGTGTTGTCAGTTTTGTGTCATTTACATACATTTTACCATATGTTGCAAAAAATCTGAGCTTGTAATTCCATACCTAATTCAACAATAAATACACTTACAATATATGTTGACAAGTGGCTAGACAATAATGAGAATCAAACGTATCCATTACAACATACAGGGATAAATGTTAAATATGAAAAAGAAACGAGTGACACACATTTACATGCATACATGTATATATTTTAATGCTTTTTCGCATAGGAACGTCAAATATCTAAAGAAAAAAAACATAACGTCTCATGTTTGTGTAGAGATACAATATTTCGTAAGGGTGAAACACACATGTCCTTTATTATTATTATTATTATTATTATTTAGTAATAGTAGTAGTAGTATTAGTAGCAGCAGCAGCAGCAGCAGTACCAGTACCACCACCACCACCAGCAGCAGCAGCTGTAGGAGTTGCAGTAACAGTAGCAGTAGCAGTATTATTATTATTGTTTTTATCATTGTTTTTATTATTATTATTATTATTCTTATTCATATTCTTCTTCTTCTTCTTCTTCTTCTTCTTCTTCTTCTTCTTCTTCTTCTTCTTCTTCTTCTTCTTCTTCTTCTTCTTCATTATTATTATTATTATTATTATTATTATTATTATTATTATTATTATTATTATTATTATTATTATTATTGGTACCAACATTTATCAATCGTTACTAAATTAAAAATATAAACCTCATCAGAGCACGCATGAACTTGAACACAATGCCACTGATATGCATTTTTATTACACATAATACGGGTATATATCACGACGCATCGGTAATTGGTTATTTGCATAGATAACACATTACTGGCAGATCCGTGTTTTAGTGGTAAATCACTTGACTGTCAACGCAGGGGTCTCAGATTCGATCTGTACATTAAATGTACTAACCATCTTAGGGAAGGGATGTTAAACGGCTGCCCCGTTTAATTACACAATACACAGGCGCACGTTGACGAACCAGGTACGTAGCTCTAACCAATGGTACATGGTGTATGAGAAACCAAGATGGCTAATTAACTGAATTGGGCCGACTCTTATTGATTAGGCTAGTGGCGTCATAAAAAATCCTACGTACCAAAGAGTGTAGTTCACGACAGAGGGTCAGATGCTACATGTAGCTAAATGTAGTTACTATGTCATTCTGTTCTCAAATCTTGTGGTTTTTGGTTTAAAGCAACAAACCCTATTTTAATGAAGATTACAAAGAGTTTGTTTTTAAAAGATTTGATCTAAAACTAAATCACATGTATTGAAATATGAATTGTTATTATGATAAGCTTTGGGAGAGATTTAAGTTAGAAAAACTACCATCATCGTCACACAAAACAGTTATTTAAAAAAATGTTAAATTTTATAGTCAGTAGATAGGGGTAAGTTCATTATGTATCGCTTGAAAATGTATTACTTATAACCGTTGGATAAGACACACATAATAAACTAAATATGGAATTCTTGAGAAACGCAAATATACATGTGTCAAGGGGAGTTACTCTGCTTACCATTACTGGAGATATTAAAAACATTCTGGTAGTATGTAACCGTTTTTAAAGCGCCCAAAGACTAGGATTAGTTTTAAATATTGGTTTCCATCTTATCTTACGCTTAGGTCTATGGCCGAAAACCAATTTTGATAGTTTCTAGATACCCACACACAAATGCAACGGGTGGGGATTTAGAAACATCCCTTCACAACAAAAACAAACATGTTCAAACAATATGGCGTCGTAGTGAGAAGTTGTTAACTTTCGAAAACGTTATTTTGCAAATTTACAACATAACGGGTAACTAAAACTTTAAACATGTTGTTGGCTAATTGACCGGCTACTTCCTTTTGATTTTGTTTGTAGAATGTAGTGAAAATCCATGTTGAATAACCAGATAATCATCATGAAGACATAGCCTAGCTATCATGATAATTGTCGTAATTTTGCAACACCACGTTTTGTTGGTAAATTAAAGTACACAAGTTATCTTACACTGACAATGACATGCTCAAATAAAATGAGCTAACCAGGCAGTGGTCATTGATTTTTGAGCCCAGTTGTTACCTGGCAGGGAAAGTGTGCCTTATGTGGGGCTCAAACCCTCAAATCCTAAAACACTAGCATGGTGCTCAACTAGTCTAAAATAATAGATGTGTTAATGTTATACGGGATTCTTCCAATCTTAACGTCAAAACGGGTTTGTGCAAAAACCGGGGGTGTTTGAAAAATATTGAAATTGTATTAAGTGAAGTATTTTATGGTTGAAATTGATCATAAACGTTTATATTCATGTAAGTGAAAAGTTATTTTGCACAAAACAAGCATTCGATGCATTAAAACACAATATTTACCTTTCCAATTAAATGAAAGTTGACTGACACAGACAACAATTATGCCAAGAGGAACAACTTGACCCAATCGTAATAACTCGGCCACCTCCGACAAGCTTCGAGATAGACCTCGTAAATACAATCGTAACAACTTGGCCATGGACGAAATGTTCTGATTGTTTTAAAATTGTGCCCTGAAGCCTTGCAGGTGCCCTTCATGTATATATCGTTATGTTTTGACAGAATGAATGAAAAATCCGTCAAACTCATAATTATTCGTTGGATATTTATTTCTTTGTGTACGGAACTAATATATAATAACAAAATCTGGTAATATTTTTTTTTGCTTTTATGATATTTTATAGACGCAATATGCTTTAACCCGGAATCCTGATCGGAATAACTACCCACTTTTGTTACAAAACAATTTGTACATGAAGGATTTGCCATATTAAAAATCGTAAAAAAATCAACGTACAATTATTTGGACTAGGTGCTCAACTGACTTAAGCTTACTGGGCCTTTGTTTTTTACCCACGCAAAATGTATCAATGTCTTTATATGACTGAAAGTTACATTTATGCATGTCAGCTGATTTTCAATGAAACTGTAAAGACCACATCAATAAATACAGACATACCAAAAACCAACAGTCCTCATCGGTAAATTTTGACTCGGTCCAATTAAATTTGTGATGGGGTCAGTCACTGCCAGATGTAAAAAATAATGAAGATTTAATCTTTATCAATGATGAAACACTGATTAAAAGTAAGAATAATTTATTTTGTTTAACAGAAAAATATGTTTTTATCATTGATATTGTCAAATAACCATTTTTTACCAATCCGATGTCCTTCTATGGTATTCGATAACCACAAAATAAGTACACTTTTTTAGTGTAGATGTCGGAATGCGTACTGCACTAAGTCAAACACCAAACAACATTTGCCTCCCTTTGCAATACATTACCAAATAATGTTTACTACTGTGTATATATGTTTTGAAACGCTAAAATGATTAACTTGTCATGAACACTGGAGTGACAAAATATCAGAGGCTGTCGGTCCAAATGACCGAGACTTTTTTTAAATTTCCCGATGTCTGTAAACATAACAATAAGATCCTTGAATTTGTAATACATGTAGAAACTGTCAAAAGTACTGTAGGTAAGTAAATCATGCACTATGATATATCACAGTGGAAGTTATTTATCCATGCATAGTTATTAGTTGGAGAGGGAGTTGTTCACTAAGAAGAAATGAAAACTTCATCTGTGGAAAATTAAAAATGTATGTTTTTTTTTGCAGGTATTAACAAGTACTCCCTGCTCATGAACTATTAATTAACATTTTGTTATCATCTAAAATGAACTAAGTGAATTACTTTTTTTTGGAAGCATTATCTTTTGAAGAAATCTGAGAGGCAACTAAATTACCAAAAAAGATGGGTTACTGGAATCCAGACATGTGCATGGCCACCTCCTGGACAGTTGAGGAGGAATCCTTCTCAATCGACAAAGGTTGGATCGCTGGGGCTTTCTTTCTTGGGCTCGCAGTGGGTGGACTTCTGGCCTTTCTGATTATCCCACCTTGCCTTAGGGACTGGGAGAAAAAGAAGGTATAAATGTGTTCTTTGCACCCACAATTAATAAATAGTTTGTTTGACATTTCCTGACTGACTGATTTTTTTTAACCTCACCAAAAACTCCTACCCATACTGAAATATGTGTAATGGAGCACCAAACAAACTATTTTATCAATTGTGGCCTAATATTGAACATACAGTATGTAGTTTTTTCAGCAGATTTATTAATCATTTAGTATATTATTGTTAATTATGATTAACATTTTGAATATACTACAGCTTGAGCTAAAAAATAATTATAACAAATATAGATCATCTTCATGTACTGTTTTATTTATGTTTTGATATCCTGTATGTCTCCAATAAGGTTTCAAATACTATTTTTTTTATTTTATTTGATATCCTGTATGTCTCCAATAAGGTTTCAAATACTAAATTTTTTTGATTTGTCTAAAATCTAACAATTTACCAATAATGAACATTTTTGGGCTACCTTATCGATGTGTGTATTGTAAGGTGTTTTTTTTAACTCTTGGTTATGTGGAGATACTGGTATGTTTTGAAAGAAATAATTTTGCTGGAAATATTACTCAAAGCTTTTTTTTAGATTTCCAAGTTAAAACAATAATTATATTTTTCATACATGCTAAGTATTCAACCAATATTAATATTCTTACAATATTTTGTCCGACATTTGATGACGTTGATATGAAAGCCCTTACTACATGTAGCTTATTTGTTGATCTTCATCATTTTCAGAATGCAGATTTATTTAGAGAGGTAGTTATTATATCACCCAAAGTTTCCCTAACACTCATTTAACATGTTATTGTTTGTAACCACAGTATTTAATTTACTAATTCACTTATTACTAAAACTCACCTAACAGCTCTTTGTATATATATGTAATGTCATTTAGTGTTTCATCTATATGCAAATTTAGTTACTGCTTTTAGTAAGTCAAATCTAAATACTTTTAGTTATTAGATAGGTTGCAAATCACTACTTGTGAAGGAACATTTGAACTAGTTTTTTGTGCACTACATAATCAAGGTATGTGTACATTATACAAGTTTATAGAATGACGCCAAGAATAACGAATTGAAAATGATTTATTTTGGTGTCTGGCCGGCATCTATGAGTCTACAAGTAAAAGTCTAATGTGACATTTTGGCACACAACTTAAACTCAACTGCTACTTGTATCAACAATAACATATACATGTTGTGTTCTTTTGCAACCTTTCTATTGTCTATGCTTAAATTATTTTTTTCTGCAAATAACATGAGCTCTAGTAAATTAAGTTAAACTATCTAAGTATCTCTATAATATCACTGTTTGCAGTATTTGTAATACTTGCATCAATTTTCTTACTTACTGGTGTACCTTTCAGTTTTTTTTTTATAAACATTGTGAAATATTTTCATTATTTCTTTTATAAACATTGTGAATTTTTTTTATATATCTTTATATTCCATTTACTTCATTTACCTTTGTAGGTAATGATAACGTTGATAATGAATCATATAATAATATGATTTTGGAGGGACTGAAACTAGTCTGAGAAGCCATATTTCCCTTATCTGTACAATTATGAAAATAGACTCTCTGTTAAACAATTACCAGTTGCATTTTGATCCTCTATACTATGTGAAACGAAAACAAGAGGTTTAATTGTCTGGAAAAAGACACATTGAAATGTTGCAGTGCAGACAATTCCAAACCTCATTATTTTAACCGATGTCTGACAGATTTGATGGTGTTGGCCAGCCAAATCCACTAAGGAAATCAGATGAAAGTAACTGTTGTCTGTTGATTAATTATTTAAAGTTTTTGTGCACATTAAATGACCCCCAGCATTGGCATGTATGTATCATATGATAAAAGCCATTAAATTTAAGGGATCGAACAATAAACAATTGGGTTTGCCAATATAATGGGCATATCTTGACTACAAATGCCAAAATGGTAAGGTGACTATAGAATGCTTAAATACACATTTTAATTGTTGAGTCTGCCACTGCTCAAAACTGTTTGGTTTGTATAATATGGTCCCTTCTTTGGCAAAATGTAAACATTAAAAATTAAAAAAAATCAGTCTCAGAAAAGTGAATCAAATATATATATAAAATATTTTATTGTGTTATTTCTGAGACAAAAGATGTGTAAATATTTATAACGATTTGTAATGGATAAAGCAAATGTTACCATTTTTGTCTCCATTTTATAGCAGTTTTACAATAAATTGAAAATGAAGTATTGAGTCGTTAACAGACTCAAGCCATTAGTGAGTATGGCCCCAGTAGAACAAGTTATACATTGAATGGTCAAGGATTTATGACTTTGTATTTGATAATTTCTATCTTATTATACAGTCATTTAAATTATATTTTCTGACTCTCATAACTTAAATACTTGTTTATGTTTGTTACAGAGGCAAGATGAGGAAGAAAACATCTTGGTGTGCAATGAAGCGGAAATTGACCAGGCAGAACATGTAGGTGTTTAGATATGTGGGTTTATAACGAGAGGTCATGGGTTTGAGCCCAATCAGAGAAACGTTATCTTGACCACTCCCTTTAGATATGTGGGTTTGTAATGAGAGATCATAGGTTTGAGCCCAATCAGGGAAACATTCTTGACTGCTCTTGACCTTGATACAAACTTGAGTGATTAATTAGTATAAATATTTTTTGTTTAGTGTTAGATATCTGAATATTGCTCAAATTATGGTATCAAAACATATATATTTTTATTTCTTTACTACGGAAGAAGGCTATCCCTAATATGACAAAAATACTCAAGTCAAAATCTTACACTGAATCTTAACTCATTCTACTACATAGTATATATGTTTTACTCAACATACTCTTCTTTAAAATGTATTTCTCATAAAATGTGTTGATAAAAATCTTTTTGTTAAAATTTCAAAGAAACTAATTTAGAGCAAAAAGTCTTGTATAATTGTTAAAAACAAGGAGTTGGACTCGTGTACATTTTTTGCTGTATATGTTTTTTTCTTTGGAATCATAATTTTCTTAAAAAGTAAGTGAATGCATATTTTAGTATTGTTTGTCAATTCAGGAATTACATTTTCGTATTGTCCTTTGAGCCAAAATGTCAATAAAATAGTTAAAGAGAAGGATTTTATTTCAGTATGTTTTTGCAAACATAAAGGAAACATGTAACTTGCCTCTTCCATGTCTTTTTTGATGAACACTTCAAAATGATTTTGAAATAAAACCAATCATAGTTATATTTATTCAATTCTGATAAAACCAAATTATAAGAATTTCAAAATTGAGATTAAAACACATTTACACATATACATTCATTTACACATATTTCTTTTTCAGTCTTATGACGATCCAGTGGCAGTTCCTGGAGAAAATATTGCCGGCGGAAAGAAATCAAAATTTGCAGCTGTTGGAGCCTTTTTCAATCGTAAAAAAGGGAAGAAAGATGCAGATACCCAGAAAACTGAACAGCGAGGCTGGGTCCAGTCTGAGGGCGACAAGAAAACATCGTCAACTGGCACGGGGACAGATTCTATTGGCATGGTGGCTCTCCTCAGTAACAGAAACAGGTGGGTGGAAATACGTTGAAGTCTCAGAAAATAAATAATCATGAATGTTGAAGATTAAGATCCCTGTAGACACAAGGATTTGTTGAAGCTATAAATAATCAATTACAAATAATCTGGTCTTCCCAGCTAACCATAGGTACAAACAACATTGTTCCGTTTTAAAAGACGCACTTTACCTCACAAAAAATATTGATCTTTTAAATCATTTTCAATAGCCTTAATATTTCTTTTGTACTGGCATTGGAAAAGATGGATATGTGAATTCGGAGTTACATAGACTAGGACAAGGACAGTCTCGTGGATAAGCTCTATTTCAACCATCACTGATACAAATATTTGAGGCCCTCGTAGTGGATTTATAGTGTAAATGACTTTCTACAAATTTTAAGTATTATATCAGGGCCTCATGAATTGTGCCACAATTATGGAACTTGTGTATCTAATTAAATGACTAAACAATGTAGATGTATACCACTATTTTCATTAGCAAACATCAGTGAGCTTTGCCTTTAAATGAACCCACTCATATTATGTAGAATGCAATTTTTTTATGACAAAATTATACTACTATACTCTGGCGTATACTTAAGTTATCATATTATCTGACTACTGAAGATTCAGGTGCATACTCACAACTCTTATATGCATGTTTTCCAGTGGAGAGGCAGATGCCAACATGGTGAAACAGGACATTGGGGACATTGACAAGATGGACGAGGATCAACACAATGTCAAGGATGATGTAAGTTCTGAAAGTTTATTTAGTGACACTATCAACCGGTTGCTCAACTTTCCTGAACAAAGTTAATAGAATTTATAGGGATTATATCCATAGTAATATAACTGTTAGCTATTGAAGTTTAAACCCAGATTTGATTAGAAATAGCAAAAGAAATGTGCCATATGATTCTAAGAGACGCTTCTACATGCTTATTATAATTATTGTTGTGATTAAAAATTGAGGTAACTTACTTTTAAAGCAATTTGGTACAGTATCTAGTTATAGTGTGATAGGCCATAGGTTTGAGTGTGACTACTTTCAAATCCACAATGTAAAATAGATGATTGCGATTTAATTGCAAAATAAATTTTGTTTCTTTTTGTGTTTTGTGTTTATTAATGCTTGATTCAACAATTATTTGATACTGGTCATTGGGACACAGCTTGATTAATGCTGTGTGGAAACACTGATGGTTCATTTGTCAAAGCATATATTTTCTATTTTATATTCTCTTTACCACAGATGAAGATCAAGATGTTGAAGATGAAACTCCGTAAGATGAAGGGGAAGGGCCAGATTGGAGATCCGTATCTTGCTGACTTTACCCAGAGAATCATAGAGCAGCGCCGGGCCAACAAAGAGATGATTGCCATGGAGAAACAGGAGGGAGAGGAGGTAAGGGAGATAATTGTGGAAAAGGGAGGTAATTATGGAATAGAAAGTTGAAAAAGGGAAAAGGTAGATAAAAATAGAGGGGAAGGTAGAGAGGGATAAGCGAGTTAATAAAATAAACAATAGGAAGTAAAAGTTTAAATGAGATAAATACAGAATAATGGATAATAAAATGATTACCTGAGAAAATGCAATGTGAGAGAAATTTGGATGATTCTAAAAAATGGGGGTTTAATAGATTTATAGGGCAAAATAGGGAGAAAATAATGGGGGGTTTTCATGACAATATTTGAGATTAGAGAATTGTTCTATTGAAAACAGAGTTCATATAAAGAAAGAACTGCTCATTTATGCATCAAAAATATAAAGGAGACAATCTCGAGAACAAAGGCATATTATAGAGAAAAATACAAGGGACATAATAATTTTAAAATGTTATTCATATGACATTTTTTAATGAAATACTGTAAGTGTGCATGCTTTGCTTTTTTTCTTAGGAGATCAAACTTAAACACAAGAGGAACCCAGCTGTAGCAGAGCAGGAGATGGACAACCTGAATATTCGTCTGCAAGCTAGAGCGGTATTAACTTTTAAATATTTAGGATATTAAAAATAACTAAGCTCTTTCAGCCCAATTTCGAGGGTCAGAAATATTTTGTATATTGAGCCATGGATATCATGTAGTATTGATACACATTAATGGTGTCTAGGTTGACAGAAAATAAAGAAAATGTTTTTCCTCCTTTGACTTCAAAATTGGTTTAAGACACACTCTGGGGTATTTGACGGGGTCCAGCCATGATGCAGCCATTAATGATCGTGGAGGGACCTGTAAAACTGGTAAAGAAGACTGACCACCTGAAATTTATTTAACAGTTTTGATGAAAGGATTTATAGAGAAATTTAAAACCATTATGACATTTTTGTAACATTACACTTGGTTTATTTTTCAGCGCCAGCTCGAAAATGGTGAAGATGAGTTTATTCGGTCTGAACTTATTCGAACATCAGGATTGTCGGATGCTGAAGTAAGTATCAGAAGTGTAATTGGTAAGGAATTACCATAAATAAAAATTCTTTTACTTTTTGCCTATCTAAAACAAAAGGAACCCTTGATTTGATGACTTTTTTACCTCAATTGGTTGACTGCTAGATTTTATAAATAAAATCTTTCTGTGATTATCCCTCTTGATGATGTGCAAAGGTGTGAAAAACACCCTCTGTCTGTCATTAGAAAAACACCTATAGAACGAACTATTGCGATGGTAATACCGTAGGGTTGTTTGTTCACACTTTACCATTAGTTTTAATACTTAGCTGAGGTTGTTGACATTTTGAGAGCATTCACGCATACTATAAATCTTATATCATTGTTGTCTACCATACAACGTCGACGACGATGAAGGCGAATTGGAGAAAAGCGTCATCAGGTTGACAGAATAAAACTGTAATACCTGGGCTACAGTTACTTATCTTGCGTATCTAATGTATAAGTTTATTTGAAATAAACAACGAAGCACATAATTATCAGTTTGCTATAAAATTTAATATCGCATGGTTTATATTGACTTTTGCCATTTTCACGATCCCAAAAAATGAATTGTCAAAATAAATTTGGCGGATACTGGACTTAACGAAATACGCTAAATTACCAAAATACGACGATAATTACCGAAATACACAAGACAATTAGCGAAATATGCCTTAATATATACCATTTTGTTTTTACTTTAATATATATTATAAATACTTTACCAATCTAAATTTTTGTCGGCTCTGATTTTGACATTTTTCCGCTGCGTCCTATCATATATATTAAGGGTTTTTACCGTTTTCGGCTTCGATTTTGACATTTTTCCGCTGCGTTCTATCTTTTATATTAAGGGTTTTTACCCATTTTTTTTTCACCAATTTTTTTGCCTGCGTCCTATCTATGCTAGCATCCTATACATAGTATAATACGGTATGCCTATTTTCTGCCTCCAAAAGTAGTGTTTGATTCACCATGTTTTAAGGACTTTTCTTCTACCAACTTGAAATTTTTATTTGCTGATATGACTTTTTCCTTCCTCTCCAACTTGAGAGGAGACGGACGGCTTGGACTGGAAGCTGGTGTTAAATATACTGATAGCTGGCATGGCGGAGTTGGATAGATGAATGGGATTAGAGCAGTCAAGACAGGCTAAAATGAGGCTAAAACATGATAGTCCTTTTTTCAAGTTTGATGGAAGGGCTGAAAGCTGACATGACTGAGTTGGAGAGGAGACAGAGTTTGAGCTGGGTGGAAAGTCTATGATTACGGTTTAATATACTTGTTACACTTTAGTCTATTTCTCCCTTCCAAGTTCAGAGCAGAGTTGGATAAAAGAAAGGGACTTGAGCAGTCCAGATAGGCTAAGAATGGGGCTTAATATATTTGTCTTTTTCCCTGGAGAGTTTGATTGAAGGACTGAAAGCTGACAAGACTGAATTGAAGAGGATACAGGGGCTCAAGCAGACAAGAAAGGCTAAGATTGATAAAAAGGTTGAATATACTTTGTTTATAGCCTGTTTTTCCTTCCATAGGTTGACAGTTTGATTGATGGACTAAAAGCGGACATGGCAGAGTTGGATAGAAGACAGGCGCTTGAGCAGGCCAGGCAGGCCAGGGTAAGGAATTACAAATGTAAAACTTGTTGTAAAAAATAATGATTTTAGGCTTGCTAGCACGTTTGAAATGGCATCAGAGGATTATATGTTGCGTACTGATAAGCTTTCAGGATTTTAGGATATAATGGATTCTACTTTTCATGAGTAACAGTCGATTTTGTGAAGTTTAGGACAAGGATTTATTTAAATGCTTTTCCATGGCTTATAGGGATTTATCAGTGAAATTTAATTGATATTTCACTGCTAAAACATTTGACTTTCAAATCAAAAGGCTGAGGGCACTGGGGTATGTCATAATTTCAACGCAGTCATTTCCAAAATTGTGTTAAATTATGTTACATATGCATACAATTTATAGGTCATGATACTTGTTTGATTGCGACTTCAGAGTAGAATATAGCTTTAATGCACTGGAGTGGAATACGAACTACTGTATTATGTGTTATGTATTGCATTTGGATTTATGATGGGTATATAATAAATGCAATTATCGCTTAAGCTATATAACTGTATTTTTTTAAATGGCAAACATATAACTTCCATTTTAGCATCTTGCTGAGAGGCTGGAAAAGCGTCGTCAGTTGATGGAATTCCGTCGCCTCCAAGAACAACAAGGTCGTGAGGAAACTGTTGATGAGAGAAAGGCGTTTGATGAACCGCTCGAGAAACTTGTTCAGGACGGGAAATTAATGGACAAGCAGAAGAAAGATATTTTGGATGAACATGAAAGAAACCTTCAGAATCTGCAGAAGCAACATGAATTAGGTATGGTGTTAAAGATTATAAATATATCATAAATGAAGTTACCATTATGAAATAACATTATGGTATATTTTTAGCCCCCATTTGTGGGCATATAAAAATCGCACTGTCTGTCCGTCTCTGCGTCCTGCTCGATTTCTTGTGTCAGAAAGGATTGTAACTTTCCCTTGTATTGACAGATTTTGAAATAACTTGCCACATGTGTTTGACATGTCAAGATGTTTACTATGTTTATTATGTAATGTTGCATAAAAGGACATAGAGTATGGGCAGTTGTGTCCAGCCGTAAATTTCTCATATATGAACAGACGATGTTTACTGTGAAATGGTGCATATAAGGACATAGAGTATAGGTGGTCTTGTCCGGGCTGTAGCTTTCTCGTGTATGGACAGTTTTTAACAGCAACTCAACTAAAGAGCAGACTGCCCCTTACCATAACTGTTGATTGGTTCAATTTTGTGAAGGTTATATTTTGTAAGGGTTATATATCCTTGATATTTTGTAAATTGGTGCAAGATTCATGGTTGATTTGTCATTTAACATCTAGCAATATTTTAAAGGGACTAGGCATTAGATGATACAACGGCAATAAAGATAGAAATTTGTCATAAACTTACATAACATTGCATTTAACTTTCTGATCTTACACATCGCTTACAACACATGTATCTTTAGAAGTTTGCGTGTTTTTAAATTCAAAATTTACTGGGTTTGTATAAACATGTGACTTACACATGCTAAATTTACACACTATAAACTGGGAAAGCATTATGCGCTATTTTAAATGGTTAAAATTAGCTGAGACAGCTACAAAATATTCTTTCTTTTCTCTTACTGACAATCCTAGGCTTGTTTTGACGAAAAACTGTATTTCCTGATTAAGAGACCATCTGGTGTCTAGTCCCTTTAACATACCAATGTTTGCAGATGATAAAGAAATTGCATCTCAAATTTCGCAAAACAAAAAAAACTCTGGAGGAAATGAAACAGTATATACCAACCATAAAGTCTGGTTACTGCCATGGAAAAATACTTGTGTTGTTCACATTACAGATACCTCTTAGAAAATGTTATTCTTTTACAATAAATCTAAATGTTAAATTCTCTGAGTCTATGCATGCACTGATCTTGCCTTGGGAGAATAAACACAAAAAGGAGCCAGCCAAATGAATTGGAGATAAAAAGACCATAGAAAAATAAAATTTAATTTATCCTTGCCGTTGCCCTCAGTGACTGAGAGATCTTGCCGACGATTCGGCTGAGCATTGTAGAACAGCTGAAAGAGGAGAATAAACACAAAAAGGAGCCAGACAGATTAATTGGAGATTAAAAAACCTTAGAAAAATCAAGTTTAATTTATCCTTGTAATTTCAGAGTCTATGCGAGCACAGAGAGATCTTGCCGACAAGCTGGCTGAGCGCCGTAAAGCGAGACTGCAAAAAGTGGCAGATAAACAACAGAAAGAGCAGGCCAGCTTCTTACAGAAAGCTGAGAAGTCTACAAACACTGCAGAGTTTGTTGCTGTATGTATGAAATTGTTGTGCCTATTTTTAACTTAGATTTTATAGGGCCCTGATTATCAAAAGTACGCTTTTTTCACACGTCTGTTATAATTCAATTCAATAGTATGCTGTTGTTTTTTCTCATTTCTATTATAATTCTAATCAAAAGTATGTTGTTTTTTCGCATGTCTATTATTATTCTAAGAAAAAATATGTTTTAGTGTGTTATAACCTTATCAAAAGTATAAGTTTTTTTTAAAGAAAATATCTGTCATCTCGGAGACTTGTGAAAAATTGTATGTTACATCCTTACTCAAATCTCTACTCTGCTTATTGTTAGATGTCCGAGACTTTGACCTTACATCTCATATATTTATTTTATGTCTTATTTCCAGGGTTACCAATCACTGTTGGAACAACAACAACAGGAAGTTGAAAACACAGAAGAGGATCTGGATCAGCAGGAGCTTCAAGAGCTTGAAAAACTAACTCAGGTGTGACCTTCACCTTGTCTTGAGTTTGTTTTGGACCTTTATCTGACAGTTTTTATGAAATGATTTTTAAAATATAGGCTATTTAGGCAAATCAAATTCGTAGGTCTGAAGGAAAATCTGACACATCGTAGGGTTTTTTGTAATGTTAAAATTCCAAACCAAAAGTACAAATAATCTGGATTGAAGGACCAAATTTTTTGTAGGCACAAAAGAGATTTAACAAACCCCAGACCTTCAGGTTTGTGCATCCCATGCAGACTGTATTATAATGTCTGTTTGTATGTATTTTACTCTAGCTTGACATTGAATTATCGTGAATGTTAATATCATTGTATGGATTGTTTTTCATATTCATGTGTTTTAATATGACTCACATTCACACATGCTTATTTTATAAAATAAATTGAGCAACTGAGGCCAGATTGCATATCATTATCGCTGTTTTAGATGTAAGAACTAACTTCATGGTTGTATACTTTCTAGAATCTGGAATCTCAAAAGGCCTCAGCTGTTAAAGAAACATCGGACAGGATGATGCAGACTGTGAAGCAGACGGGTCAACTGTCTGACAATGACGCCAAGAGGATCATAAAGCTGCATAACATGCGGATGGACAGCTTTGATCAGAGAAGGAAAGATGAACAACAGAGAATGAGGGATAGACTTCAAGAGAGGTGGCATCAGAGGGTTAAGGTATGTAACTTTTGTCAAAGGGGTTTAAGAGTTAGTTCCCTTTGTTAAAAGTAATAAGTGAGTGGTTGATAGTTTTGGTTGGAGAGACAAAGATGTATTGCAGAGAATGGGGTATAGACTTCAGGACAGGTGGCAACAGAGGGTTAAGGTATGTTACTCTGTGTTGAAGGTGTTAAGAGTTATTTCCCCTTGTTAAAAGTAGAAGGTGTGTCGGTGTGATAGTTTTGGTCAGAGATGAAGATGGAAGATGAACAACAGAGAATGAGAGATATACTCCAGGAGAGGTGGCAAAAGAGGGTAAAGAATTGTGACTCGGTGTTGAAGGGGTTCAGAGTTATTTACCTTTTTTAAAGGTAGAAAGTATATGTGTGATAGTCTTGGTCAGAAATAAGGTTGGAAGATGAATAACAGAGAATGGGGGGGTAGACTTCAGGAGAGGTGGCAAAAGAGGGTTAAGTAATGTAACTTAGTGTTAAAGGGGTTTAGAGTTAGTTCCCCTTGTTGAATGCAGAATATGTAAGTGTGTCTGGGTCAGAGAGTGAAGTAAATGAAGGCTAGGCTAAAACTTAGGAGAGTTGGTTACAGGCTTTCAATGTATGTTGTATCTTGGATGAAGGAGTCTTAGAGTTATGGACCCTTGTTTATTATGATTGCTTGTTGTTAAAATATAGACTATTTGTGAGTGGACAGTGATGAACAGGGGTGACTAGACAACCAGCCAAGAATAATGAATAGACTTGAAGAGGGATTGCAACAGAAAGTCAAGGTGTGTAACTCTGCAAATAATGGTACTTAGAGTTACAGACCCTTGTTAAATGTGAATTATTTGTATGAGAACAAAAGGAACCAGAGAAAGGTTTTGTCTTAATGGAAAAGCAGAAAATGAGGCTTGTATTTGAGGAGAGGTTGTAACATAGAGTTATTGCCCTTGTTTAATATAGAAAGTTTGTGTAAGTAACGTTAGGATCAGAATTTGAAAAATGAACAGCGAAGAATGAGGGGAGGTAAGTATCAACATATAACTAAGGTAAGTAACTCTGTGTTGTAACTAGTAAGTAACTCTACAGACTACACATCCAATTTAGTGGAGTTTGAGTTTGTTTTATCATATTAAAAAACATACAGACACACACATGCACACACAATTCAACTTTTGATTTATAGTTTCCATTCTCTGTTTCCAGCAAATTGACAACCAAGAGAAAGTGAACTTGTCCGAGAGAGAAGCCATCATCCAACAGCAGGACTCCACTGTACAGAAGGTTCTCGCTAGCAATATTGACCTCACTGATGAGTAAGTGATCATTAACGCCACTATGAAATGAATGTTGATCTTCAATCTGTCACTAAGGAGAGAGGAAATACTCATGGCTCAAGATAAGGTTTAATGGTAAAGAGTATTTCACCCATTCAAGAATATTTGTATCAACCAATTCAATACTCTGGGATTTTTTTTATTCACCCGTTTAGAGAACCGGTATGTATTATGGTTACAACTGCGGCGTAGAGGCGTGGAGGCATTCCTGATGTCCAGTACATTTTGCAATCAACGACATTATGACCATTTGTCTAATCATCACCAAATTTAGTCAGAATGAGTATGAGCATAATAACTCTGACAAGTTTGATAACCAGTCATATTGCTTTAGTCCCTCTAGAGTTATTGCCCTTTACTTTTAGAAACTAAGGTACCTAAAAACTTTTTTTTCAAACCAAACAAGTGTGTTTTCAGGTAGTCTACCTAAAATCAGACTTGTTTGGTTTGAAAATATAAGTTTTAAGGTTCTTTCGCACCTTACCTTATAATATAAGCTCGGAGCTATTTTGCCAATTTTATGATGATATATGTATAATTTGTGTTGTTTCAATGTATTTTCATAAAATAAAAAAATCATCCATAAACTATTCTTATTCTTCATCATCAGTTTGCTGTTCTCTGTTCACTTCTCTGTTCATTTTTTGAAACTTTATTAAAAAAACAGCATTAAACTAAAATGTTTGACTGTTTTTAAAACTTAAAATTAATCTCCCTGTATCTTTCGCCATTTTTATATATCTTCTCACATTGATAATACTAGACTTCAACTCTTTATTGATATTTTGCTGTGTTTCTTTTTCAGTGCAAAAGATAAGATAATGAAGGAACATCAGCGTAACATGGAAACCCTCAACAACCAGTTGTCACGAAGCAAACTTAAACAACAAATGTGGTTAGTAGTCAGTTAGCTGTTAGAAGTATTATCATACATTGTATTGGGGGGGGGGGGTATGTTATGCCCCATTTCAAAGAAGATGGTTGTTAAAGGTTTGCAAATGTAGGTAAGTCGGTTGGTAGACATTTGGCCAATTGTTTAGAACTCTGGTCAGGTTATTGTTGTAAACTTTAAAATTGTTACTTAAATGGAAGTTTAATTAACATACATGTAAGCTGCAGTATTTCTAACAAGATTTGTGATAACAGTTTCAGTTGTACTTGTTTTATGCAAATAAATGAGCACTTTTCTTAAGTTGATGAAAAAGATTTTTTTAAATATACTCAAGTTAGAAACGACTTAAAATGATTTGTTAATATCGCCCCTAATAAGATACAGGTATATTTTTATTCGAGTTGAATTTTCATTTTTAAATGGTTAAGATGAAGTCATTGAATATGACCAAGATGGCATTGCATCTGTTTTTGACACTTTTACCTTATTTTTGTCTGCTTCTTGAATTAACCAATCTATATCATCAATAGTTCCCTGGGAAACATTTTTTTTGCCTTTCAAAAAGGACACAGTACATGTTTCTGCCTTGAAAATGGACTCTGGGGTGATTTAAGCTGTCTTTCATAAGTTTAAACCTATTTGTTAAAACCTATATTTCAGCCTACAGCAGAAACTAAGTGCACGCAAAGCCCGTCTAGCCGAGATTCAGGCACAGCAGGAGGCACTTAAGGCTGAGAAGAAAGATGTCTCAGAGAAAGAGCTGCAAAAACTACAGACCAAACTGGTAGGAGTGTGGATGATTTAGACACATTTTTAGATTTGGTGTCAATTGGAAATTCTAGGGTTTTTATAATTGCAGCCATTTGCAAATTATTCTGGTTACAAATAAATTTGAAGTTTTTTTTGAATCCTTCAAATTTTGTTTAGTTCTTACAGGTGTATAAAAGGCTAGACATAATATGGTAGAAAAACTAGCTTTTATTTATTTTAATAAATGAATGCTACGGTAATAGTCTTAAAAGACTGTGCATGTCATTTTGCAGAATTTAGTACAAATATGTTATTAAAATCTGTTGGTGTGTAACCTAAAAGTTCAAGACTGGTGTAAAAGTTTATAGTAATGGAGTAAGAAGGTACACTGTAATGACCATAATATTGTTTTACAGGGAAATAAGCCCAATTTATTATTGGGCTCTTTATTTCATACCTGTTAACTTCCATCTAAAATATTGTAAGATTAAAATATAGGATATTGAAACTCCCGAAAAAAATGCATATGAGGATTCTGTATCACACAGTAGAACACGCAAATCTTCTTTCCCAATCCTATTCGAAAAAGAATATTTCATCAAAATTAAATGCTTTTTTTTAAAGAAAACTATTATTAACTTTATTTTAAGATAATTGAAAGACATAAAATAATAAAAATACTATGTAAGTAAGTTGATCGTTGGGGTTGTTTCATTTCAAGTTGCTTTCGTAAAGTCTATATCGCATGATTTGAAAACAAAAATCAGGCTTTAAATACTACTCTGTTAAAATGTGAAGCGGAAACTCTTTGTGTGTCCATTAGGGCATGCATATCTTAATAGACAAAAGTATTTTAAACAATTATGTCTGTTTTGTAGAGGAAATTGCAGGTAAACGTATTCAGAATAAAGTAAATAGAATGTTTTAAAAATATTTAATCTGTTCAAATACATAGAAGGACCACTTCTTGCATATATCTACTTTTGACTGTGAATATATTTATTATATCTTTAGTGCCTTGATTTATTGTTTTCTTAATATCTAAAATTGGTCTGTTTTTGGAAGAAATAAGTCATGGTATTGTTATTGCCTTGTCGTTGTTTTCAACAGTCTGTTTGCAAAAACTTTGGCTAGAACTCAAAAATTGTAATTTAAATGAATCATAGTAAACATGTCAGAAACAATTTACACATGATAAGCATTGCACATAACTCTTGCTTTAGTAATTGTCCAGTTATGCCCCTTGCTAACTGAAAACAACAAGCAATTTTTGGAACTATTTTGAATTTTTGCATTTATAATTTTTCAATATTTGAATGCCATATTTTAATTTATTAAAGTGTAATCATTTCTTTATCATATACTCTTTAAGATTTCAAGTCCTGTCTTAGCCTTTCATCTTATATCTTTTATTGTGTATCTGATTTTTACTTTATTTTGTTTTACTGTATAAACTGATTTTGCCTGTGAACTCCAAATGTGATTTCTTTTTTTAGTACAATGCAATAAAATGAGTAAGATTACTTGAAGTGGAAGAAATGAGAGTATAACTTAAACTCACATGTATTTTATTTAATTCATTGTTTGTTTGTATTATATAGAACACATTGGATATGCTTTATATTATTAGATTTACCTGGCAGATTGTAATATTCTAACTATTAACTTCAAAATCATAGTAATATAAAGAAAAAAAATAGAATGAATTAGACTAAACACCGTTTAGAAATATATTATGTCATGTTTAGAATATTATGCATGTCTGTTTCGCAGGATGAAGAGGTTCTACTTTTTGAGAAGGAGAGGAAAGAGGCAGAAAATAATTTTAGAAGACGATTGGCTCTTGAAACTGATGCTGCAATAGCTCAGCAGGAAAAGGAATTAGCTGTTCTCATTGGTCGGTTAGAGGTTAGTAGTGTATTTTGATTGGCTCTTGAAAATGAGGCTGTAATATCTGATTAGCTCTTGAAAATGAGGCTGTAATATCTCAGCAGGAAAAGGAATTGGCTGTTCTCATTGGTTGGTTAGATAAAGAGGTAAATTAGATTGGTTCCTTAAACTTAGATTGCACTAATTAGCATAAAAACGACTGGCCACTCTTATCGGTTGCTTAGAAGTATGTGTTTTGCTGAGCATTTATTGTATTAAAGTTAAAAATGCACTTCCTCAAAAAGAAGAAGATAAAGACCTTTATGTTATTGAAATGATGTTACAAGCATTGATCAACACCAATGTTTCAATACTTTTATTTTAATTTTATTTATTTTACGATTGTTAACAATATTATGTAAACTTATGCTTAGTCATTGTCGTTGGCAAGATGTTGCGATGTTGGTCTTATGTTGTGGGGGTGAAACCAGAAAACACAGAGAAAATCTGCTTGTCTGGCTTGGTGACGACCAACAAAACACACATATGCCCAGCCCAGAAATCAAACCCTTGATGCCTTGTGAGAATTGAGTGCACTTACAGGACAACATAATTTTTGACAAAATAGTTTGCTAGTCATTCAGCTATTCTTTTACTGTTTAGGTTGGCAGTGCAAGGCGCTTGGCTGTTCTACAGAAACAAGATCAACAGTTAAAAGACCTACAGGTATTGATTCTGTTTTTATTTATCTGTCATGTAAGTTACTATCACCATGGCAAATTGTATGTGTGTAGTATAACTATTGTTGCATGCAATAGTTGTAGCAAGGGTAGTTCTTGGGCTGCATTCAATAAGTATTTTAATCGAAAGAAGTGTTTTCATTGGTCAATATATCTAATACTCATTCAAAACTGCCATATTTCACTTTTATCATAAAGTTAAATCTAATATGTTTATTTAATACTGCCCCTTATGATTATAGTGCAATTGCAACCCAGATTTTGCTACAATTGGACTTCTTTTGGATATGAAATGCTAGATAAGAGGCAAAAACTGTCTTACAGCTGAATTGTACCATTGTTAAAAGTAACAGAAATGTCTCATATTTTGAAAAAGTGATGTGGGGATGTCTGTGGCATACATGTATTTTTCCGTGTTGTAATGAGTAAAACTTTATTATTAAAGCATGTTGGTAAACTTCAATGAACTTACAAATTACAAAATCCCTCAATCTTACAATTTTGAATAAATTTTAAGCTTAACAGTTTACCTATTCTCTGCCTAAAGTGTAAATCTAACATGTAGTCGGTTCAATATGAGTGGTATTGAATATTTCAGACAAAAGTAGACAAGGTAATGAAATGTACTGGTATTTATTCGAAAGACTGGTGATGACATTTTAATTTCAATATTTAATGATTTCCTCTTCATAATTTAAGGACATCATTTTCACGATTTTACAATTTCAACTTTGAGTTCATGATTTAACGATTTCAACTTCACAAATGATGAATTCACAAGTTCAAATCAGAGAGTTGTGTACTATTACTGTGTTTAAGTTGAAATTGTGAAATCATGAAATTAAAATCATGATATCGTGAATTCATGAAGTTCAAGGAATCGTGAATTTATGAAAAGGAAATCATGAAATTTTGAATTTGAAATGTCACCACCAGTCCTTCGTATATTTGCAAGCTTTATGCAGGGAATTAGCTTTTATGTTCAGTGTTGTGTTTCTAGGCACTTTGTAAGCATCTTGTAAGCATTTTGTTAACATTTCTAATGTATGCGTTGGACAGCTTCTGTTGACGTTTTCCATGGGCTTTTTTTAATATGGTATCATTGACCTCTTTAACAAGAATATATGCTTACAATATAACCTCAGGTGCTTTAAATAATGTTGTCCATTGTCTGTCAATTTTGTCTTCTTGCATATCCAGTAATTTGCTTATTGAAGGGACATGTATAAGTTTGAATAACATATTCATGGTGTAAATTTTTGGTACCGGTATGTACGCATCGACAGGACTTTAAATATGTAATGTCTAATAGCAATATGTATTGCTCCCTGCATACATTTTCATGTCAAAATAATTTTCTAAATAAGTATTTGAATTGGGAATTGTATCCAAAGTGACGATTGGAAAACACCCTATGTGCAGGCAGTGTGTAGTGCGAGGTAAAAATAGATTACTGGTATATTTCTTCAACTCTCCACAACAAAACTTAGCATTTCTACAACTTTGTTACTGAATATCTGTCGTTTTTAAAAATTCCTTCTTCAAAACAACTTCTCCATGGTTTTAGAAACATTTTGTGTAGAACATGTTATGAGTGTAAAAATATGGTTAAACTACACAGATCAAACTAGTTCACTCCCTTTAATATAATTAATAGATTTAGATATGTTATATTTATAATCTTACAGCCAAACTGCATCTTTTAATGTTTCATCTAATATGTTATTTTTAAGAAAAGAGCCAAGCAAAAATATGTAAGTTATTAACTGAGGCAGTATTATAATTGCGCTTTTTTGTATTTTTTCACTTTACAAATTACTAGTGAATCCTGGGCATTTTATAAAGAATTTTTTTATTAAAATTGATTTTCTTCATCGAACATTATTCTGCTTATATATCTATGTAATCTTTTAATGATTTTTATGACAATATTTTTACATACATATGATTGCATATTTGTTTTCCCATAATATTATATCAAGGCATAATCTATTTTATATTATTTTTTCATTTCTCTTTTATTTACAGAACATCTTCTATTGATTTATATAACTTGAATTTATAAATCCAAGCCAAATTTTATAGACCTAAAATCTAAATTTAATAACTGAACAATTCATTTTTTTTACTTATTTTTTCATTAGGATTTTGTTGCAAGAGTGTGTTTTACATTCATGATGGCATGGATCATTTTGAGCTCACCTGTTTTGCTTGGTGTCGGCGCTGGTCTGTATTTCTTGGTGTCATTTGCGTCAGCATGCAAAAACTATTATCGCAGCCATAACTTAAAAATCGTTTTCAAATTCAAAAGTAACTTGATACAAATGTTGTCTGAGGCAATATGCACATGTACAAGAAGGTTCATTACTCAAAATAGATCTATTATTGAGTTATTGCCCTTTTCTGACTGAAAATAAAAGAGGAGCATAACCATTCTCTCCAAAGAGCTATTTTTTGTCTGCAATCGGTTACATGGACTGAAATGTTCAGTATGTACAGCAAAAATAAAGCATGAACCATTTTCATTTATGTCTCTGAAGTTTTGTATTGAGTGTGGCTTGAAACATTTGCATGATTCTTTTTATTCCCTCTTTTAAGCTGTTATGATATGAACCGTGACAGGTAGACATCATCTAATTAAAATACCATATTCATTTCCAGTCAATGAAATCGCCTAATATACCGTAAGTTCTACATTTAATCGTTGATAATTGCATGTTTACATCTTAACAGATATTGCATAATAATTTGATTCCCCATCTGCTGAAAATGAGTTGTAATCGAAGTAGATTGGAAGATAATAATAATAATAATAATAATAACTTCTACAGTTTCAGGTAAACAGAAAGTAAACCATATATTTAATGTATAAGGGAGTTTATATAGAACATATGTGTTTCATTATTTTCAGATCAATTTTAGATCTTCCAGACCAAATGTTAAATTTGAAAAGTAACAATAGATTGGTTCATGCTTTTCACCAAATAGATGCATGTGTATATTAATGTGTGGGTGATGTGTCAGTGAAAATGGGTCCAGTGGAAGAAGTTGAGTTAGGAATTTCAGAATTGCAAAAATTCTAACAATGGACTGCTTTGAGGCAAAAAAAAATGCCAAAAGTGAAAAATGTTATTTTTTAGCTTTACTAGCCAAAGACCAGAAGAGGTTATGGGATGACGTAGTGTCTGTCGTGCGTCTGTCTGTGCGATCATCTCTGCGTCTGTAAACAATTACTTGTGAACGCGATAAAGTTTTCAGTTTATTGTATCTGAATCAAACTTATAATGTAGATAGTAATCTGCCAATGTGTGACTGGATTATGTCCCTTGAAATGAAAAATAACTTTCTAAGGGAAACAACTTTGTACAGAGAGTTGAGTATTATTGAAATGTTTGTTTCCTTTGAAACATATGGTAACATGCTCTGAAAAAAATTATGTCATTAAATGTCTTGACGGTGAACTGAAGAGGTAAATTTGGTATATTTTTTAAGTTTCATACAGGTATTTAACTTTTCTGATGGCGTCATATTTAACATAACTGATATGTAAAAGAATATTTTATTCTATCTGTAGGAGAAACTTGAGTCCCAGGTAGAGAGTGGAAGGCTGTCTGTCAACACAGCGGACCAGATTATACAGCAACATTATAACCAGGTGAGAAATATTGTTATTTGCAGTATTTTGGTAAATATTTAGGACTTTTAAGATTACGTTTTTAACAAATACTGTCTAATGTAACAAGGAATATTATATAAATGAGGGTGAAAGTGGTAAAGTGGTATAGGTGTCCACCCTCATCCGAGAGATTGTAAGTTATTTCTACTAGGGCGAGAGTGGTCTCTTGTTATAGGTTTCTGTCTCTTGCTCAAAAAGTGGTGGGTTCAGTTTATACTAGGGTGACAGTGGTCTCTTGTTAAAGGTGTCTGTCCTCACCCATGATGGGGTCAGTTATTTCCACTAGGGTGAGAGTTGTCTGCCTTTCACCAAGTTATTTCCATGACATGTGTATTTTGAATCTATTCTGCCCACCAGGGAGTGAGTGTTGGGCACAAACTGCTGGATTTAGACTAACAGCTATTTTGCATTGAAATTGTGATTTTTGTATGTCTGATGTTATTAAAACTTCAGTGAGGAAAATTTTGTGTTCAATGCTGTTGTTTGAAGTGACATTCACCATAACACATTAGAATTGGCCAGCTACATATTTGAAATCATTTTCTAGCAATGTTTTGATTGGCTGAAAATTGTAACAACCATTCTGATTTGCTGCAGGTTGAGCATGTGAATGACTCAATGCAGAGGAGCAGACAACAGCAGGAGGCTATTATCCAGGAGAAGATTCAGGCCAAGAAATTCCAGAAACAGAGGTAGGTGGAACATGCATGGCTCAAATAAATTTCGGGAGTTTAACAAATATGATACACAAATTGATTAGGTTGATTAGGTTGCAAATATAAAATCTCGTTAAATATTAATTTACTGATGCTTGTCCTTTTAAAGAATGGCCTTTTGAATATTAAACCTTGCCAAATTGGCAAGAATTTTAAAAAGAATGACAAATTTAGACCTTCGCAAAATAAAAGCAGTCTACAGCACTTGATACAATAGCTAGTTTTCTTGGAACACATTGACAATTAACAATGAAAACGAGCATCGATTCTTGCTCTGCGATCAAAGGTGAATTATTACTGTGTTACTAAATGTTCACCAATTACATACACAGTGATTACAACAAGATAGTGTTTAGTTGATGTAGCATATAATTTTTCAGGGCATATAAGATAAATTTGCATCAAAATAATGGATGTTTGAGATGTATTGTGAAGCTAAAATTTTGCATTAATATTCTGATGATTGTGATCTTGTTTCGCAGGGAGCTGGATGACCAGATGCGTTCAGATAAGGAGGAGTTGTCCATGGCTCGCAGGAAGGCTGGCGCAGGGTAAATACACACTCCTCCCTGGTTTTATTTTCGCAAAAGAATGTTATAATGATGTGACATTCCCTTCCCAAAAAACACACAATGCAAAAATAATGCGCTTTTAAAGCAGAAAATGCCCTTTAGGGCATAAATGTGCTTTTAATGCAGAAAAAATGTGCTTTGAATGCAGAAAAAATGGGATTTTAAGGCAGAAAAAATGCGCTTAAGTGCATTAATGCGCTTTAAGTCCAAAATAAATACGCTTTTATATATGTTCAAAATAAATGGGCTTCTGTCACGAAAAGCTTTAAATATGGTGCCAATATCCCTGTGTTTAGTGAAGATTAAATGCTCATTTAATGCATATTTAACACACTTTCTTGAGAAGGGTTGTATTGTAAATACTAGGCATATTTCTGATGATTTTGTGGTAAATTTTAAAGAAAGGAGATGTCAATGACTCTTAGGAAGACAGGTGCTTGGCATGTTCTCACTCTTCCCTGGTTTGTTTCATTTTATCAATGTAAAGAGTGGGCACCAGAAACCTGCCAATAAATTCCTGATATATACTTTACCTAATGATTTAAAATTGTTACTTTTTTGGCATTTGAATGAAACATAGAAGTTGGAATTTAAGACATATGATGTTGGTATTTATGACACATTTCAAGTGTTTGCTAAAAGTTCTTCACCATAATAACATATCTGCTTATCATATTATCTCTATCAAGTCTTTAGATATTTATACTATTTTTTCCTTTCCACTAAAGAATGGGGTAAGTTTTTAAAATAGTGAGCTTGAACATTAAAACATACCTGCTTATCTAATATGAAATACATTCCAGCCTTGACCAATAATTGATCCAAAATTAACCTCAATTCCAAAAGACCTTGTCAGCACTATTACTTCATGATATTTGACTGTAATAGATGAATTTTGAAGAATGTTTTTTTCCTGTGATTGAACAACTTTTGATTTTTAATCGAGTGTCCCTTAAAGTTTTTCAGATTTTATGTAAGATTTATTTCGCCATATCAAACTTTAGATTTAATGAGTTTAATTTTACTTTCAGGAAACACAAGTATTTTTTTCCTCTTAAGTAAATTATAGTGCTAATTATAGTGCCAATTGTGTTAATTTATTGCCAAAATATGCCCGCCAAGATGACCAAGTATGGCGTAGTTTAGATAGGCTTTGTGGTTCTTGTATACTTGTATTGTACAATTGCTTACAGATTAGCATATTATTGCATGATAGATATAATGGATTCTGTGACTGCAGTTCACTTGAAAGGTTATGGGTTCCAGCCCTGTCAGGGAACATTTCACATGGCCTTTTAAAAGCAGACTCCAGTAATAACAAACTCAGTATTACCGGTAGCTCAGTTTAAGTGTAGAATCTGTGCATTTTAATTTGACTGTAAGGTTAATTGTCCAATCAACTGATCACTGATTCACTGAGGCATGTGAAAGACTAAGGATAAGAATTCTATTGAATTCTGGCCCGGATTTCTAACCAGAAAACACAATTTCAAGTATATTCGCAAACATAAGAATTTCTTTATATTAAACTTGGATATAAGATTTCACTATTCACTCTGTAGTTATGGCCCTTTAATTTTCAAAATTGGTCCTTATTTACTAGTCCTTTCTTTAACTTGAGCATTTATTATGCAATATTTATCAAACTTGGCCACAATTTATTGAAATTGGCATAATAGTGTGACAAAGATTGATCAACCACACTATTCACTTTCGGATTGTGTCCCTTTGATTGTCAAAACATTAACTGTTTCTACATATAATTAACAATAATTAAGTATTTTCTTTTCAATAAATGGGGTCTTCTAAGCAGATGAAATATACAATTAGGGGAATTTTAATCTTAAAATGTTAGTATAATTCTTTCCTTATTCAATAGCCATGTGATTTTCTCTTTCAGCCTTGCCAGTACCATCTTGAACGCTTCACTGATGGAGCAGCGCCACAAGAAAGCCATGGAAGACTTGGAGAAGGACATGCAGGTCAGAACTTTATTTGAGCTTTCTTGCGGTGAGCTCAACAAAGTTTTTACAATGACAGCTGAGTGTATGTTAGAATGTTAGTGTGAGCATGTGTCTGGTCTTGCCAAACAGTGTTTTGGTCTTATTAGGATTTAAAAAAAAAGATTTACATGAATGGTGGTTTTATTGATAAATATTGATCAGTCAATAAGGATTTTGGCTAACTTCGTTTGACTGCACCAAAGAAATAGCCAGCAGCCAATTGTATAAAACAAGTTTTCTTTAGGCTTTAAGTGAGTTTCACATTTAAATGTTTTGATTGGTATTAGGACTTATTGGATGAATAATGATTTATCAATCATTGTGTTGGCTAATTTTGGCTAATTTTGACCAAAACAAACCAGCAGCCAATTGCATCAAACAGATTCTTTGGTTTGGTCAAAGTTGGTAAATAATGTATACTGATTGGTCGATGTGTATCCAATCATTTATATTAACCAATCAAATTATTCAATTTAGCAAATTGACCAGAAGATAACATGTGGACATTATAATTATCAAAGTTTTATTCAAATGGCTGCTGCAGGACTTTATATACATATTCTGTAAAAATGTTTACATTCATGTCCTATTCCATACCATAAAATTAAATAATATTCATTTTCAGATTGAGTTAGAGCGTTCTCGTGAGGAACTGAACAGCCAGTTAGCTGCCTCCCTGCAGAAAGAACTAGAGACTCACAAGGGGCAGTTCTTGAACCAGCTTGCGCAAGCGACTAACTCATCAGCCAATGATATTGCTGCCGGTATGTATGCTTTGTGAAATTTTAGTTTAGTAGGTGATACTTTCTTTCAACAACAGAGTCCAATATTTGGCTTTGAGTATTAAGTTTGGGTTTTAGGGTAAATTGTAGTGTGAGGATACTTTCTTGTTTCTTTGGATCTGAATATACAAGCTTTCTCACTAATACTATCAATTAAATTAAACAATAAATAAATTATTAAAGAAATTGTGACACTATTTTAAGTTTTAGATTTGGTATGTTGAATAGATTCCAAATGAAATTTCATATCTTTTTTTTTTTTAATTATTTGAAAGTTAACAGATGTTCCAATTCTGCAAAATATTCATTTTTGTTAAAACAAAAATATGTTATGCCAATGTGCTGTAAGTTTCTATTTTAACAATTTATAATGCATTAAACTCTTATTGTATTTGTTAACACACCTGACTCCTGAGTGAATTGATTGTGACACACCTGAACGCTTTACTAACACCATCTGTAGGTCGACCTCGCTCTGCACAGCGTTACTCCAGAGACTACCAGAAGTCCAAGTCAACCCTCGGGTCGATGGAGGAAGATTCTGATGGTATATTAGTGTAGTGGCGTGTATACTGCATGAAAAACAGTCTTTTAATATTTATTTTACAACATTATACACAGAACTATTAATGAATTGCTTAAACAATGAATAGTCAAGTTGTTCACTTTTGTGGCACAGAGTCAAGTTGGTTCCACCTGTATAATTAGTCATACAGTGGGTACCAACTAAATATTTCAGTGAAATCTACTGAATCAAAGAGGTTCCTACTAATAAATTAATAAGTAGAAACTTATTAAAGACCGTTTGACCTTTTGGCTAGTGTTACTTCTATATCTGAGATTATCTCCGGGGTTTAGTATCTACTCATCTATATTTAGATCAAGCAGGTAGCTATTAAGATTTTGTGGTTGAAAGGGTCAAAAGTTGTACTTTTGATGAAACATACTAATCAATTAGAAGGTACCTCATAGAATCAGATGGTTTCACATCTTAAGTATAAATTACCAGTAACTAAATTTTAAGGTGAAACCGACTTGATGCGACTTTTGACCCAGGAATTGCACCATACATTTTGTATTGGCTTCATAGTATTGTTTTTTCATATTAAGTGATTTATTTTCAAGCCAAATATTTACATAGCTATATGTTGTTTTGAAAGAGAAATTACCGTACATTATCCATCCATTCTGGCAAAAATAACAATGAATCATCAGAAATCTATGGAAGCTCATTAGTGCTAATTGAAAAAAAGTTAGTTTTGAGTTAGTTAGTCAAAATATTTGAGAAACTTAGTCAAAATTTTCAGTCTAAAAGCCGAAATTTCGACTTCGATATGACTCGAAAATTCAACATTCCTGTATTGAAGGAGTTTTGTGAATTGGCACTAATACGCTTCTGTAGAAATCAGCAGAAATCTTCCATTGAAAAAAGAAACCTTCTTGTAATATGTAGGTATTAAGTAAACATTAACAATTCAAAGTACTTGTAACACAATATCAAATTTCTCCTCCTATTACTTGACTTACCCAGCTTCAATTAATTGGCTTGTTCCTGATGAAGTTTGTTTGATCACTTCATATATAGAGTAAAATAAATGTAATGCTTTTAAATTAGCTTTATAATTGATAAACAACAATAGGCCAAGAAAAAATAAGAGTTAGTTTCTACAGCACTTTTTTTAAAAAGTAAGAAGGAAGCACTAGATAATATTTTCATTGAATTTTGATCTCTTAAATTTCTCTAAAATTTCATATTGCCATATGTTCATAAATTGTGAACAGCCTTTAAAAGGGTAACTAATAATGAAGTTAAAACTGGCTTGCCTATCTGCAAATGTATTTTTTCAATGACTTGTTTTAAGATAAAAAAGAGCAGTTTGGAAAGAGACGAAGGCTGAAGTGCCAGAGAAACTGTTAATTATTTTTGTTTTGCCTTATATGAATGTTCAATTTCTTTATGTTTCTGCAAGTCTGTGTAATACTTAATGAATTATCTCTCATTTTATTGGCAGATAAAGCTTAGTTTGTAAGTTTTTTGTGTGTTTGGGTGGATTTGTCAAACTTCTACAAACTCATGGTGGCTGATATAAAACAGTTATGGGTCTAACTTGCTTGGTTATGCTTTGACTAAGTCCCCTCCCAAGGTAAAATCCCCCCATCATTTTCTGCAAAACAGAAAAATTCCTGACCTTAAAGCTGCACTCTCACAGATATACTGTTTTTACAACTTTTTTATTTTTTGTCTTGGAAAGAGCAAATTTTTGCATAAATATCGGCAAACCAATGATAAAAGATTGCTGACAAAAGATCAGATCGCAGATTTTCATATTTCCTTTTGAAAATTAATATTTTATGACTTAAACCATTACTAACGGTTTAAGAAAAATGCATAAAACATCAATTTTTGAACTTAAATATAAAAATCTGCAATATAATTTTTGTCAGCAGTCTTATATAACAGGTTTCCATGCATTTTCGCAAAAATTAGCTTGGAAGCTTAGCGAAGACAAAAAAAAAGTTGTCAAAACATTCAATCTGTGAGAGTGCAGCTTTAAATGAAATGTGATACAACATATCATAAGGAACCTTCACTAAAGTGTAAGAAAAGTTGATTATCCTATGGGGGATTTTGTCTGCCTATACAAAATCTGGTGAGGGGATTTTTCCTTATACCTTAGCATGCGGTCTGATATTTTGTACTTTTCATAATAGTGTTTCTGTAAGATCTAACATTCACTGCACAATTTTGTAAAATTTTATTCACCCTTGTGTCTTGTGTCAACAGCATGTATTCTAGCCTATACTTTAACCATTTTGCTGGCATGCAGAGGAATAAGTCAAACTGATTGGATATTGTTGTAGCTTTGGTGATGATGCCGGCATTTAAAGTCGTGTGAAAAAACATGCTAGCGATAACTCAAAAGACAACCTTTGAGGTTTCAAGATTTAAAAAAGCATTAGTTTTTTCAAAAAAACCCAGATTGTTTGTAGGTTTAATATGAAATATTTTCATCCTATTTTATAAAAAATGTTGAAATTAATATTTAATTTCACATTAACTTTCCCAATTCTGAGATTTTTCAACAATTTTAAAAAACATTTTTAAACGGTCTCATCAATGATGTGCACATACATGTATCTATAAATATATATAATAGATATTGATAAAATGGGAAAATTTTAAATGTGAAACACTTTTTAAAAATAATGTATATATGTATAAAACTAGATGGTGACTGAGCTGAAAGAATGAATCTAATATCTGCTTTGCACTAGCATGTTCTTTATGACCTTTATAAAAGGCTCACATTTTCCCCCCTATACCCCATGGTCATGAAGATGTATATGTGTTTGGAGGAAACATATATACTATTTTTTTGTTTAACACTAATTTGGTTTATTCTTCAATTTTTGCAGATAACAGGAACTAATTCCCGCTCAAAGAAATTGAGAAACAGCTGGAACTGCTATATATACTTTATCAAACTTTGAAATGAGTTACATTGCATATTTAATAATTATTTATTTTTAATTCTTGTAAAATCTTACTGCAGTTTAATATTTCTTGGTTATGGCATGTGTTACTGATATATTGGACATTGTTTATTTAACAGAAGAACAAATAGTAAATTAGTGACCCCCCAAAAACTGGCTGTTTTTTTCACGATGCATTCCTGCATAGCTTGATAAAGAATACATTTTAATTAGAAATATATAAACAAACTTCAAATCTGTTCAGAGCCAGTACATACTGAATTTCATCCTATGAACTTATTTATTCATACCTAACCTTTACACTTTTCTGTCATCTTTTCAGATGAGCCAACCATCCACTCCTACAGCCGACCAAAATCCTCCGTCGGTTCCAAAGCGGAGGCCCGTCTTGCTGCTCAAGGGACACCCAAGAAAAAACACAAACATAAGTTCGGGCCTCAGCCACCGAGACCAGCTTTTTCTGCTTCTTCAACTGGAGAGCAAATTCATGGAATGTGGGATGATGATGATTTTTAGGAGATAAAAATACATTTTTAATGCTCAAACTTGTACTTAGGCCTATAGATGTTTGAGCTCATTTTCACTGTTATAAAAACTTTTTAGCTGACTTTTAAGTTTAATGGTTTCATATTTACCATGAGGGTAGTCAATTATGATAATTATAATAGGTACATTGTGACTTACTGGTAAAATTGTTGCGGGATACTTTTTTGAGATGATATTTTTGTTATCACGTCACATATTTCTGCAATATTCTCTTAAATCTTCGGTTTCTCTTATTTTGTCATTGTTGGAGTTGTTTCCCTTTGACTGTGTTCTCTATTTGTTTGCATTTAGATTTTCATTATATTTTCTTTAGGTTATTTTCTACTTGTCTTAATTCTCATGAAGGGTAAGATGACATGTTTAAAAAGTCCTCAATGAACATATATTATTTAAACTGTATTTTATCTTCTGTTTGGGTAAAAAATATCAATCCATCCAAATTGTGAAATAAGTATTGAAGAAATATTATATAATTATAGACTAATGTTGAGTATATGGTACTGGTATATATTTAGTTTCCAACCTCTGAAAGTAAACATATAAATGTAGACAAGTCAACACCAGTCTGTAATTATTATATCTTAACAACTTCATTAAAATGGCGCAAATAAATATGATAAGGTCTACACATTATTCTCAGGAGTCCACAACATTTTTTATAGACTTTGCTCTCGGTCAGTCAGATTTGCGGAAGCTCATCGAGTATACATTATTATGTGATGATAAAGTGCTACAATTTCTAATTTGTCTGTTAGTTGAGGTATTGTCATTGCCTTGGTAATCATGAAGATTTAAACCTTGACTTTATCTCCAATAGACGTTAAAAGATATTCAAATGAAACTTGGTACACATGTTGCCAGAAACATTAGGCACATAATATAGGAAACCCCATAACTGCTGCTGTAATAGCTGATGAGTTATGCCCTTTGTTCAACTGAAACAAATAGACAAGCTTTGGTGTTCACTCAACACGCTCTTGATAATAATTATATATATCAACATTACTTGAATATAGTTGAATGTCTCAGATCTTGTGTCATATCAATTCACTTTGTTATTTACCAAATGAATAGCAGGCTTTGTAATACACACACGAGCTATATGTGGAATGAATTTCAATGGTCCGATTGTTCAGAACTTCGTTAAAAGTCAACAAAGCTGTAACTTTTAAAGGTGAAATATGTTATGATGTGCTGATATAGGAAAGTAAAACAAGCATAGCTGAATTAGATGACTCAATATTTGTATCAAGTACCTCAGATCATGTGTGTGTCCATTAAACTTTCAGAGAATTTAAAATTTAACAATGATCAAGTTAGCAACATTGTTAACTTTAACAACGATCTGAACAATTGGCCCGATATACGACTTTACAAGTTATATTTGTAATTATTTTATGTGCCTCTTTTTCTGTGATTATTATTTATTATTGTTTTCTTTCGTCATGTGGCAACTTACGACCGACTGTGATATTATCTCTGTTGTGATTTTATATTGTGATACCATTGATTTTGTACAAATCGTTTTATACACTGGTTGTATAATAAATTTTACCTCTTTTTTAAATTGATCACCAGAACCTATTGAATTCCAAATTATGTATGTTACCTTTTTCTATCATTATGAATTGTATTGTTGTTTTTTTTACTTTTGTAAACTTTTTCTTCATTAAAACCAAATGAAATTATGTTTTTTACTTAAAATTACCAAATACTCGAGTAGTTATATTATTCCAGCTACACTATATAGAGTCCATATACCGTAAATGTTCTATTTAACGTGCATGCTCTAATAGAGGCACCAGCAGTCCATAAATATTCTGACACTGACTAGTATTCGCCATGTTTTATACTGGCACCATGTTATCAACTGATATCATAGTCTGTGTGGATAAGGCCAGAAGGTGACATTAAAGCTGCACTCTCACTAATTGAAAATTTTGTCTTTATTAGTTTTTGTCTCAGAATCAGCTGATTTGGGTGTCATGCCTTAAATTAAGTCATATATTAAGATAACGCACAACAGAATTCATCTCAATTGTTTGGAAAACTGCCGAAAATTATTTTTTTCTTAAAGCTTTAGTAACGCTTTTAGCCATAAAATTTTCGAACGTAAATATGAAAACTGTGATCTGCTCTTTTGTCACCAGTCCTTTATCACTGTTTTCCAGACATTTGCGCTTACAAATTGGTTCATTCCAAGACAAAAAATAAAACAGTCAAAACAATCAATCTGTGAGAGTGCAGCTTTTACCCCATGATATGATATTTTTTAAGATTTTATAATTCTGGTCCCAATTTCTCAAAATTTCTTAAACCTAACAGGTTTATGTCCCTTACTTCATTTAAACATTTGACTTGCTTATACTTACGAAAAAGCAGTTTATCGTGATTATCTTAAAAATAACTTTTTTACAAAGTGGAAATTAAAGAAATAGTGCCAAAAATAAATAGTGAGCTAAGCTTAGTCATGTTTATAAGGGTCTTTCAAGAAATAGGGGCCTGAGTGGTTATAATTATATCACCCCTCCAACATGAATGACATTACGCAATCGGTCCAGGATTAGTCATGCAGTGACCCCATATTTTTCCTAATTGGGTCACTTATCTTTATATCATACTAAAATTGCGTCTATTTTCCAATTCTGATGAATTAATGAAACAGATGTTAGCATCTTTGATTACCCGATATCGGATATACGGTATTGGTTTCCTGCACCCTGCATATCCGATATCAGGTCACCTACTAACATAGTTTACTTAAGTTTTCAATTATAATGTTAATATATACAATCATAATACATCATATTTCTGGATTAAGCTAATTATATTTATGCCTTTTATGATATTAATGAAGTTGAAAATGTTATTCTAACCATAAGTTGGTAAATCTTATTCAGGAATTTTACTTCACCTATTATCATTATGACAGCCACTTCAACATTTGACAACCGATATCACGAAGCTTTTATTTTGTATGGTATTTTTATTTACTTCTGTTCAATAACATGTAGGGTAATACTTCATTCCTGCTGAAAGGCTCATTCTCAAATTTGAACATTTTATATTACTGTAATATGAAAATAAAATTGTTGCAAAGATTGTACCATGTTAGAGCATGTTCCTTTATTTTTCGTCAATACATTAACTCCCGTAAGTAGGCAGTAGGCAGAGCTTAACCGTTCAATTACTACTGATCTTGACAACATGTACTAAACAGTTACATTACCCACAACCTGTGTAATCAAAACTATACACTCGCTTTTCTAGTACACTCGCGCTTAAGTTTTTGTGTATAATTTTAACAGATCGGGTTGTTGGTGCAGTAACACTTACTAAACTGTCACCAGATAATAATAACAAGTGTTTGTTAACAAATATTTGAATAGTTGAAAATTAAAAGTCACTTTTTCAAAAAACATTAATAACCAAATTTAAGTTAAATGATATTATGATGAAATGAAAATGATTATCTGTCTGCCGGTGTTTAATGTTATTCAAATAAATTAAAAGAAACTCAATTGATTTTTTTTAAATATGTTTACCCACGTGAAAGTACCTTTAAATAGTGATATACAAACACTAGACTTACAGGAGTCAGCTGGTATAAGATGACACAAATTGATCCAACAATTTACCATTTTTGACATCTGCCATATTAAACTAAGTTCATGGCTAGGCTTTAGGGTGCAGTGAATAATATAAACATTTTGTGAAATTTTGTGAAATGTTGAATCATACATCATTTTAAATGTACTAGAAAATTTGACTCTGACATAGACAATGAATGATTAATACACATGAAATTAGTGTTCATTTTTATTTATTAATCTATGCAATTCCTTAGTGTTGGTGTGGATGTCTCTGTTCAAGGCCAGTTAACACCTTTGCATACTGATTAATGAACAACTTACTAAAAATCAGAGGACAAACCATAAATGTTGAGGTTGTTTTCATAAAAGTCTTTTAAAAAAAGTTAATAATGAAGTTTCAAATTAAGCTCATAACAACAAAGATCATGTGAAATTTAGAATATTTTTTTATTATAGATTAGACATTTTCTTTTTATTGGTATTTTAATATTTCCTTGGGTTCTTAAAAAGCGGGCCTGCACTGCTAATTGAGTCTAGCCATAATTAAATGCTCTGTATTTTCAGTGTGAAATTTAGTAAATAAAGAAATCATATATATGATATGTTCAGCTTTTATTTTGGAATTAAACAATTCTTGTAGGGGATATTTTACTTGTATTAATTTTAATATTCTAATGCCATTAAGACTATTTTAATACATTTATTTTATTGGTTAACTTTACATTCTATAACTTAATTTTCCAAGGTTTTATATGATTAAATGATTTTCATTATTCAAGTGTTTAAAGTTTTATTGTTTTTCCTCAATATTTTGAACAAGAATGTATTTGGTACAGACCTACACAATATGTTTATTTTCTTAAAGGGACTGTACACCAGATTGGCACCAAAAAAGTTGTTTCTGTTACGAATCTCAGAACAATTATTTTATAGAATGCTTTGATATCATAATTGTAAAAAAAAGTATCAAAATGTAAAAATAAAATTGTGTCGGAGACGGGGTTCGAACCTGTGTCCCCAAAATTGCAATCCAGTGTTGTATCCACTGTGCTACGAAGGCTTACTCCAAAGAAGTGGTATATTTAAGCTATATACCTAACTTTGTAATATCACGTGATATTATCGACTAGCCAATGTGCATAAGGAATGAATTCTACTAGGTAGACATACCCAGTAATATTTTTTAATGGAAAAATACGAAATAACTGCTAAACTTAAATCAATTGTAAACTATGTGGTACTTCAGTTAGTAGGTTTCAATGCATTGTACACCAAGTTTATGACAGTTTTCGAAAATTTTCTTTTTTTCTTGCAAATTGATCATCTGGTGCACAGTTGCTTTAACATCTTTTTGATAAACCATATTTTGATTCTATTTTATTAATTGCTCATGTTGTTTCTCTATCATTTATACATGTTTATCTCATATTACACATGACCAAAAAATGAATAAAAAATCAAGAAAATGAAGATATCATATTTTCTTAACCACAGCTGGGATTTTATGGACTAGAGCATGATTCAAATAAACCAGCTCTTATGTGAAAAAATCACTAAAAATGCACATATAAAACTATATATTCTACTACCTTAACTATCATGTTATGCTAAATAGCAAACATGGTTAATCTAATATCATGAACAATTAAATGCCTGCTTCATATTTTCCTTATGTACATGTTGAGTTTCCATCATCATATTTTCGTTAATACAACTAGTGTTTATCAAGGTTTTTTTCTGCATAGTCATATAACTTAAAAGGTATGCAGCGGACAAGAAAAATTGATATTAGTACAGTGGTATTTCCAGAAATTGTCAGTAACTCGATCATAACACCATCATGAATTTTATATGTAACAAGCTCATAATGCATTCAAAAGGATTGTCAATTAGGCAGAAAATACGCTGAAGATATGCATATTATATGTGTAACAGGGCCATTATCAATGGATTTAATAATTTTCGAGTAACCTTCAAGCAAATCCCACCAGTGCGAGATTGATCAAGTGTTAAAGATGTCCACATCTCACTCAAGAGGTCTTGGGTTCGATCCCAACCAGGGTAACTGTCTATAAACACTCTAAAATGGACTCCATGTCTGGTTTCTACACAGGAAACAAGCATGCGCGATTCTGTAAGCTATCAGGTTTTGTCACAATCGAGCTAAAATAAATTAATATAAAGGTCAAAAGGTCGACTAAGAAAAACGGCAGATCCGTGGTCTAGTGGTAACACACTTTCAAGACTGTCAATCCAGGGGTCGCAGGATCGAATACAAGACACACCACTAAAAAATTCTAATTGTCTTCTGGGGGAGATGTTAAGTGGGTGTCTCGTGTGACAGTGCTATACACTGGTGTACATTAAAGAACCAGGGTAGCTCTAACAAGTATGAATAAGCTTAAACCCCCAAGAAAAACGGACGAGCGTTGGCATACATTTGCGGTGCTCTTGCTTTTCATTTGTTATAATAATTGCATTGATGTTCACCATCCGGATAAAACATGTCCACCCAGATAAACACGACACCTTTAATTTATTTTCAAGACGATCAAGTTAACAAAGACATTATCATTTCTTTCTCATTTGACATTGAAACTAATTTAAGTCATTAAAATGTACAAAGATCCATGCGCCGTGGACCATCATTTGGCCACACGAATATTTAACACCTCACAAAGAGCCAAGAATCGGTGACTGTAATATCGTTAATGATCCTCAGTTGAGCCGCTTTTTAACATCTGTTCAAATTTTAGCGCCGAAATGACGAACAATGTTTCACATTTGACAGACTGCACAAGACACTTCCTTATTCATTTTGCAAATTCAAAATGCCACACTCTGGTGATTTAATTCCCCCCAAGTGCCGTTATTTTCTTTGTATTCGGCGGCAGGGCCCTACGCGAATTAACATACAGATGGGGAGCCCCTAAAAAGGGCCTAATACGGCAGGTGTGGGCCCTAAATGGCGGGCTAGTTTTTGGAGCTCTGTCGATAATAAACTATTGAAAGGGTCAATCGTTCAATTAAGGTTCAATCCCCGAGAAAATAAATATACCTTTATCAAGCTTTGATTCCAAATAGCGTGATATTTTCTAATGTTTCGAAGTCCATGTATGCCGCATTTTCATCCAGTATGTTATACCATGTGAGAATGAAGTCGTTTTATTGATTTTGCTAACGGAATCTTCAACTTTCCAACAGGTTTGAAAATTTATGCTCATCGCATACACGTGCCGGGGTGCGCACGCTTTTTCTGGAACACGTGCTGGTTTTATAACTCATGGATAATCTGATGAAGGGCAGAGGGTGGTCTCTAGAAATTGCACATTTTTACGAGAAATCAGCTCATAAATTTCATGGGATTTTAGTAAAATCCCATGAAATTTATGAGCTGATTTCTCGTCATTTTACCCAATAAAACTTGATTAATCTTGTTCTTCGAAGTTCGCGTATGTCATATTTTCATTAAGCGAGGTTTTGATTGTACATGTACTAACGGAATCCCTAACTTGACAAGAGGTTTAAAAAGTTATGTTCATCCTCAACACGTGCCTGATGTCGGAAAGAGGGTGGTCTTCCATGTCTTCTAAAGATTGTACATTTTTAAGAGCAACTAGCTCATGAATTTCATGGGATTTTGCCCAATAAAACTTGATTTATCTTGAGTGGAGAAAGGATGTCATCGATTAAGAACAGTTATTTCTAAAAGGAAGACAACTCTTTTAGTCTTACATTTATACTCGTGCAGGAGAATGGCAAGTTTTAGGTCCCTTTGACTGCAAAAAGTAGCAATCTTTTAATAGTAAAGAGTATTTATTTTACCAATGGATAGGATAAGAAAATCATCGTAGGTTTTGTTACAAATAAAGAAACTGTGGGAGCGTCAATTGAACTTCCAAATGTCAACTTTATGTTTTATCTTATTGCACCTGTATGTCGAAAAACTGTAAGAAAAATATGCATAGGTACGGCTGTATTCTGAGCTTTGTTAAACAATATGTTTTTTAGACAAAATGTTTCACGGATACATTTTGAGTTTCAATACTTAAGAACTGTGGATAGGCTGTAATTAGGTGACCACCCATACAACCTCTAGTATGTCAACAGCTCATAAATCAGAAATCACCCGAGCGCAAACTGGACGGAAAGTGTGTCTTTGTTGACGCAGGCGCTTCGATTGATGCACACGACTATTAACCGGCCAAAAGGACCATATCTATAAGTCTGTCATTGTTCTATCCATCGTGAATAAACAGACATTTCGTATGACCAGCGTCTGTAAATAATGCTTCATGGCTTTGCGGTTCGTGCATGGACCATAAATTATAGACAGGAAAGGATGGTGATAAAATGACATTTGACAGGGCATGTTCTAAAACCTGGCCTAGCCTGGCCCGGCCTGGCCTGGCCCGACTCAAAATGCGGAGTCAGCAGGCCAGGCCAGGCCAGGTCAGGCCAGGCCAGGCCAGGCCAGGTTTTAGAACATGCCATGTGACAGAAGTGCCGAAGTGCGTTTATCCATTTATGTTTACTGTTAATGCCTTGTGCACACACTTTTATCTGTGGTGCAATCGATCTGGTCTTTAAAATGTGTTAATCAAATTGACCAAAATTGACCAAAAACTGACCAGTGCTTAAGTTTTGGTCAAAGAGCCGGTCGCTTATATCATTTTGAACTCGAATAATAGAAATTCGTTTAACTCAGGGCAGGCATTCGGAACACCTCGGCGAAAATAATTAAGATTATATAAATCAAGAGGAAAGTCATTAAGTGTAACTGCTAAATTTACTTCGCGATCTACATGCAGCGTTGTTAAATGTCAAGATTTCTGACGCTGTAAACCGTCCACATACATCCGAGGTTGTTTTCGATGGAAAATGGCCGACGTGTTCCGAATGTTCCGACGTGATGGACATGTTGATGAATGCTGTAACAATTCATATGGTAATAGCCCTCCAATAATCGACTGGTTGTTTTCACAACGAGATATGACCAAACCCTTAATGGAGGGCAAATCCGCTTATAAATACTTAAAATCAAACAGTAAATAAACTATTACACATGCTAACAGAGGTTAATGAATGAACTCAAACGTACTTTCCACAAAGTAATCAAAACGCATCCTATTTTCATAGGTTCAGAAAATATGTACAGCAAAATAACTTCTTCTTTACAGAAAACATCGTCAGAACAAACAACGCCAATGATAAATCATTACCGTCTGTTTAATCTTTTTTACATAATATTTTTCGCTTTGCACCTCGAGGCAACGAATGTATCTTGCGGATGACGTCAACATTGCTGGCGATGAACACGATACGAGACTTAAGATAGAAATCTCAGGTGTCTTGAAAACAAGAACCAAAAGTAAAAATGTAAATAAATTATAGTATTAATGGAGCTAGACACCAGATGGTCTCAAACACAGCAAATACATTATTTCCACAAAACAGAATTGTCCATACGAGCTAGTAAGAGACCGAGAATTCATCATTTAAAAATATTTAAAGAACGTTTTGTCGCTGTCCCAGCAGAGTTTACCAATATAAAAATGGGGCATAATGGGTTCCCAGTTAAAGCTGCACTCTCACAGATTGAACGTTTTGACAACTTTTTTATTTTTGGTCTTGGAACGAGCCAATTTTGCTAAAACCCATGGAAACCAGTGATCGCAGATTTTTATATTTAAGCTAAAAAATTCATGTTTTATGCATTTTTCGTAAACCGTTAGTTAAGCCATAAAACACCTTATTAATACATTAATGTACGTATATGACATTCTTGCAACAACTTGTAATGGATACTACCGATTGTGTAAATGTTGAAAATATATTGATTGAATGTGGTTTTACTGAATATATCTACATTATTTACAGGATGAAATTATTGTAATTTATAATCATCATATTAAACTGAGTTGTTTTTGTCGAAGAAATGTTGAATACATGTATAATTATGTTGAATTACATGAAAAAAGTATGATAGTGATAGTGTGATTGTATGTTTTGTATGTTGCTTAATATGTAAGTTAGAATATGTGTTTTTGTATGAAGGCCATGCTGGAAATAAGTAGTATGTCTGTAATGATTGTACACTTAGTATGTAACCTTCGTTAAATAAAGTTATTATTATTATTATTATCATTATTATTATTATTATTATTATTATTATTATTATTATTATTACTGATTTTTGAACGGAAATATGCAAATCTGCGATCTGAGCTTTTGTCAGCAATCGTTTATCATTGGTTTGCCGATATTTACGTAAAAATTTGCTCTTTTCAAGACAGAAAAAAGTTGTTAAAACGGTAAATCAGTGAGAGTGCAGCTTAAATAGTGGTATATTTAGCATGTGAAAGTCACGTGATTAGTACTATACTGTATACTGACGCATTTAAAAAATAAATAAACTTGGATTCAGGTGATAGACAATCCCAGTAAATTTTGGCCTAATTGGTCAAATACGCCAAAACTGGGAACTCGTAAGTGATGTGTCGATACATCAGTAATTAGGAGTCAATGCATTGTACAAAACGATATCAATTTTTTTTTACAATTTTATTTTTTTCTTGCAATTGTAAATCTGGTGTCTAGTCCCTTTAAGGGTCTCATTGGCTTGATTACTTAGTTTCTTATGAGGCGGACATTGAGATGATGAGATAATAAAATGAGTCTAATTTATCAGTTATTGGTATCCCTTAATATGTGGGAACTCCCACAAGCTCATCAGAGTGTAACTGGATGAACTCCCGTCCCTTATATATTCCGTAAGAGTCTCAGCTAACAACGTGACATTACACTGCCTCCATCTCCAATCAACATTGCCCGTCTTCAGAAAATAGCCTTTCAACATACCACTTCTTTACTTTGTTGTACAGCATTGCCCAATCTCCAGAAAAACAAAAAAAACAATCTCACTTTTATTTTCAAAAAGAAGAACTATGGTATTTTTTTCATATTTGTTTTTGTCTCCATTCTACGTAACAACAAACAATCATGTAAAGTTAACATTTCCAAATCAAATGTACTAGTATGTTTTATAGTAAAAGAACTCTCGTTCAATTACTTTCTTACTCAGGTAATGGTAGCTTACATCATTGTTGTTGTTTTATTTCTTTTAATTGACACATTACAGTAAATCAAGGCGTAGTTATACCATCTCAGACCATTGGCTACTTTCCATATATATAGGTTTTGAAGATGAATGGTTTGTGATTTAAAAAACATGCTGAGTCTACTTCATCTACCTTTTTGTTTACATTTTCACCGCAGTGTTTGTACACCTACACCATTCGGAAAGCCACTTTTTTCTAAAACAACCTCGGATGTATGCCGGTACATCAGTTGAAGTAGTTCGTATTTGTTTTGATTATATCATTAATTAAATGTAATGTTTTAGAGTTGTATTTATTGATCTTAGTTTAAATTGATTGCCAGTGAAGTGAATTATTGCAAACATAAGTAAGATACCCAAGAGTTAAGACTTAAAGTTTAACTGCTAAATAAAATTACTACGCGATCTACTTGCAGCGGACTTAAACGTACATCTTTTTCAGTATGTAGACCTTCCAAATACATCCGAGGTTGCTTCGATGAAAATGGCCGAGGAGTTCCGAATGCACCTACACCGGATTTGCCACGGCCACACAGTGGCTACGTTCAACTATGTTTTGCATATAAGAGCGCTGGAAACTTTTTTTCTAGCACACCGGATAGGCATTTCCGGTAAATTCAGCCGTGCTGGAAAACTCCATCTGGCATCCCCCCATGCCAGATGAGTCACGCGCTGTGACGTTATAATTTCAATTTCTTTTATAATACACTTTATGTAATCATAATTATGAAATTTAAATAGATGCGTTCCATTAACATTAACTTTACAAAAATAAATTAAAAAACAAACAAAACAAAATAACCCTTAAAAGACGTAATGTCGAAGGAACTTATTGACGTATACAGTGAATACAAATTACTACGCGTCATGACGTCAGTAAACATCATCGCACGCGCTTTTTGGTGATATGTACAAAAATGTGCTTTTTTATTTATTTTCTTCACAAAATATGTTATTAAATGTATGGTAGAAAAATATATATCATGTGTGTCCGTTCCGGATAGAAAAATCCGACCCTCGGGCACGCTGCGTAGCCGGTAACTCGGCAAGCCTCGTTACCTGGCAACGCAGGTGCCCTCAGGTCGGATTTTTCTATCCGGAACGGGAACACATGACAGATATTATTAATCTCACGTTGTTTAAACTTTAGTACACACATGGGGACGTAAAGAACTATACATCAGTGTTATTTCGCTTGTCCGTCTCTGACGTAATTGATGGACGGTCCATCGTGCTTATCTTTACATGGCAACAACAGTCTGTGGGACAATACCACGTATTGCTTGCAAGACTTTGGAACAGAGACATTAACATAATTTGATTCATATCAGGATATCTACTCGGATGTGTAACCCCCACGTCCGTGCGTAACAAATACAGTATATCAGGGTATCTACTTCGGTTTAACACACCCCCCCTTGCGAGCATACCGAAAAACATTAATTTCTATCCGAATCCTGGGTAACAAATATTACAATTGCAAGATCGTGCAGCCAACCTTTAATTTCAATTATTGAGTTAATGACCTGCCTCTAGCCAAATAACGTAAATAAATCAGCCGCACGAAATGCACTAAGAACGAACGATATAGATCATTGGGATTATGCACGATTTCTTGTTTATTCGTTAGCTGCATAATGAATGCAGTGCACTCTCTGTAACATACTATGTACTATATGCACGCATGTAAGTCATGCTTTTACTGATGTATGTGTAATTGGCTTGCTTCACGCTCAATGTCAAACATGTGGTTGGCTTCAAAGACAAATGATTGCCTACTCAATGTCTAACATGCACCTCGAAGCAAAGTCACGCATCAGGTATTTGCTTCAAAGTCAAATGAATTGCAGGCTTAATGTCAAACATTTGGCTCGCACAGTCACGCATCAGGTATTTGCTTCAAAGTCAAATGAATTGCAGGCTTAATGTCAAACATTTGGCTCGCACAGTCACGCATCAGGTATTTGCTTCAAAGTCAAATGAATTGCAGGCTTAATGTAAAACATTTGGCTCGCACAGTCACGCATCAGGTTTGGAGCAAAACGGCTACGGACTTTACACGTGGCAAACTTAGTGTCAACCTTGTGCACCAACACAATGACATGGTTCAAATGTATAAACATGAATCAACTACATGCGTGTAACTCCCCTGCCCCTTGGGTTCTCCTGCATAGTTCTTCTAAAATTTCATATCTAAATATTTTGCGAGCCTGCCTACCAAATAAAGCCAAAGTTTGAGTTTCTGCGTACCACGTACAAGGCTCTAGAGTTCCGATTTCTCCTTAAAAAGTACATGAATACCGCGTACCAAAAAGGGAGTTAGCCTTTATAACGGACCATGAATTATTGAGCGGCTTTTGCAGTTGCATGCTGTCATGTGTTTTCAAAAATAGAAGCATGATATCGAGAAATAATCTAAACATGTGACCATAACAACATGTGCTATATATTACCATAACGCATATGTTCTAACCACAAAACGTGAATATTTAAAACAGTGCTAAAACACAATTGATGACAGCGTTTAAAGTCTTCTCGTAAATGCTCCTATATTCCTCCTAATAAACACTTTTTCTCTCTGTTTAAGAACATTCCAGCTGCAATTTACTTCTATCAAGGCCTATTGCAGTTCAAGATTGTAAACGTTTCCGTTATCTTCAAACGGCTTAAGTGCTGTATATATTTTTCCTTGTTGCAAGAAGTGTAAGGTAAACAATGATAACACAAGAGAATGTTGGTGCATGGTATCAATGTCGCCGGAAAACTGTGCATATGTTTTAATGAAGAGGTCTTTAATTTACATTAAAATTACACTAATAAAGTACTGACTTGAATACACAGAATATGTTATCTGCGTGTTCCAACACCTTCTTTGTGTAAGTTACTTATGTACTCGCCAATCTAATTTGCTCTGCCATATCTATATATGTATTCTGCGTTTGACATCAAGGACCAGTAATTGCCATGATAGTTATTTAACTATTGAAAATAACCCATATTGCAGACACCGAATCATTAACCTATATATAGCATTACACTTTGTGGCATAAACACATATTTTTAAAACAAATACCACCGTTTATATCATCGAGGCAATTAAAAGTAGGTTATTGTATTCATATGTGAATTTATGCATTCAGAGCTGTGGGACCATTCCATATGTTATCCATCTCAGTTCTCGTGGCATTTAGGGTATAAAGATTAATCTTTTGGCGAATATCCCATTTACTGGTGGGGGTAAAACTCCCTTTTTGGTTTTAAAAATTTTAGTCTAGTCACACTTGGAGATGTGACGGGGTCAAGCCATAATTCAGCCATTATAGGCCGCGGGCAGAACTTTATAAACTCAACAACAACAGCAAAGTGAAAAAGGAAAAAGGATAAGAGTCGCCGCCTTCAGGCGACTAATAATGATCTTTGTTATCAACGCACTTGCATACCCCCAACATCCGCAATCCAGGCCAGTGCATTGTTTACATACACACACTCGAGTTTCTCTTTTAGGCTGCTCAAGGCCGATACGATGAGTAATTCCTGGCAGTGGGCTAGAAACATTCAATCATTGTGAAACTTTGACATTAACAGTACAGTTCGCTTTCTTTTTCTCAATGCCCATTGATGCAGGAACTCTAGATTTGGCCCGAGTTACACGAGGTATTGCAAAAATCTTTAAAAAATGTCAGCTTTGGTAAAATAATTAGTTTGTTGTCAACACCAGCTCATTTTTTGTTGTCTTCTCCCAGGGCCCTGTCTTGTCAATTTTGATATACACATCGTTGGGAAGAAAATCAATCGATATGTAGAAGTATTTTAAACTGGTGGCTGTACTTTGACGTCTATTTCATTGTGTATCTGTATTTAACGCCACCCATGAAGGTCAGTTTATCTCCCTATCATAAAATAAAACTATCAATGGTATTATAATTTTTGACGGGGATAGTATTACGCTATATAGCTAATAGAGTATAAACTATATAACTTCCTCGGATTATACAATATTTACAATATTAATTAGCCAGATGATCTCATTTCAATCCATGTTTGTGTGTGTGTATATAATGTTTAAGTATGCGAAAGCTGACCTATGTTTGGTTTTCAGTACGTGGACTACAGCTCATCAACTTGGCAAACATAGATGATACAAATATGTGATATAGTTCGTCCTGTGTGGAAAATATCCCGAAATATGAGATAAACGTACTTATAGTTGCTTACCAGACAAATTAGTCTATTCTAATACCATGTTGTGTTTGCATTCAACATGCTTGACCCCTTGACCGACGCCATTGAAATCCAAATTAGAACATATTTGCCATCCGCTTGTCACAGGGCGCCAAACGTTTGTTGAATCTTTATCGTAAATCCATTAATAAATGTCAAAATATTTCAAAGTCTTTTAGCTCTTGTTTACTGTCACTAAATTGTAAATTCGTTTCCAACTAAATTATGAAAGGTTTTCACAGACACGCAAGCATTATGGTGCAATGACATTTCCATTCTTATGAACCTTACGTGGTTCAAGTGGGGGAGCAAAACCCCACGCCGGTGCAGTCAACTTCCACTTGCCCACAGGGACTCACACGTAGTTGATAAGTATTCAAAGTCTTTATTGAAAACATTGAGAGCATCACGTTATAATGTGAATCAAGCAATAGCGACAAATTTGTTATCAAAGTTGTTAAATCGCTTAAGTAACGTTTTTGTTTTAAATAAGGTACTTCAAAGACAATACTTGGTAAAACGTAAATCAAGATTTGATGATGGATTGTTTCGTTTTTTCTTATTACGAACTTTTCGTCTGTGGCATTAGCCTTTTAAGTTCAGTGTCTACATTCCATTGAGGGCATCACGATGGACGTTGTTATTTTCATATTTACACATTGTATCGACAATTCAAATATACCAAACAAGACAATACTTTAAAAAAAAAAAACATTTTTAATCTCGAATCTAAACACATTGGCTAAACCTATACTGTTATTAAAACATACAGAAAGACAACTACTCTCTGAAAATAGAGCGGGTGTTTCTCGGTCTTGGTGTTTGTTGGTGCATTCGTCAGAATCGATATTCGTAAAATTAACAGCTTTTAACAACTATTTAAAATGGTCAACAAGGATATCCACATGTATGCCATATAAGTCACTGACCACTCGATTGACAACAAGAGCACCGAACCCATCACCAGAGACCGGCCATTGTAAGGCAAAATATAAAAACGTGTATAACGATCACTGTCTTCTGATAAAGAAGAAAAGAGAAAATAGAAACTAGGGTCGGGGCAGGTTTCGAGTAGATCGGATCAAACATACATATTAGTTAAAAGAAGGCCAATAAATCGAAGAACACATAAAGTCTTACCGATAGCAAATAAAGCCTTCTAGGGGCCTTGGAGTAGAACCAGCAGTAAGGAAAGCCTAAACGCCAAGTCCAGAACATAAAGAAACTGCCCAGCGCTCGATGACTGTGAAATACGTTAACATATACGAATACATTTTAATCAACCCATCCTGAAGCAGAAAAATGATGCATTTTTCAAAGCAAAAGGCGTATGTGTTCCTTCCTTGATAATAAACATGCGCTAGCCATAAGTTATGCTTTGTGTATCAAGTCAATTGAGTCTACGCATGCATGCAAACACGCACATTGACATTATTTACGCTTATACATGAAATCATGTTGGTCCAACTCATTTGCAACATTGTCTTAAATAAATTCATTAAATGTTAGTTAAGTAAATGGTGATATTTGTACAGCTGAAGTTCACTTGTTTGCAATGGTAAACAAGAAACATAATCATGATGTCTATTCCGCATCATTTGTGACATTAAATGCAAGCATGGCAACTGGTTCTTATTATCTTCGATACACTTTATATTAATATTTTGTAATTCATGAAAATAGTATATGTAGATATTCGTATAGTCTCTATCTGATAAATTATACACTGCAATTAGGAGGAGCACCCGAAAATCCTATATACGACTTTTCGCGTCTACATATTCGGTTCTTGGTGGAATGGGTGCAAGTCTTTCTTTGCAACCAACTCCCCCACTTCTCTAACAGACCAATACTCCGCTCGTGCAGACTTTCTTGTAGGGAGAATAAAATCAGCACTTTGTAAGTATTGTGCTTACTTATAAAACAGCCATAATGAACCATACTACGAAAGTCTGCTAAAAACACGAATAAAAAGTTTGGGAATGAGTGTTAATCAGGGGCTCAAAGCACGTTTATGGGCTTAGATTCTGATTCAATTGTTATTAACGTCACTTATATCAATTCCCATGTATTTCTGACTACCTTTAATGTAAATATCAAGCAATAATATATACGGCAATAGTAACATACGTCATATGTATACAATATTGGGTGTCATTCTTATAAGGTTCTGTTGACGTGTTTCTATAGCTATGGAAATTAACACATATCTACATACTTCACCTTTGACAGAAGTATGAAGACCAAACACCTATGACAGTCGCTGTGGTCCTTCATTCTTGGATCAGAAAGTTCAAATGTATATTATAAATAAACCGTCCAATCAAAGATGATAAAAAAATAGAAACTCAATCAGAATTTAATCCCGGACAATATTTTAACCTTTTCAAACATATGTAGAAATCTAATGGCGTAGACAAATTATGAACGAGTTCCAAAGGGATATGGACTAAATGTTCTGCATGTAATGTGTTGACGGTTTCCACGGTCATAATGTATGATTCCAAAGAGTAAAAATACTAGTATATGGGCGGAAGACATCATATTATATCATATATGGTCTCATGTGGCTTTCCATCTTATCGTGCCAACAGCTGCCAGTAATTGACAATACATCTTCATTCTGTCGTAATGATACCACGCTGAGGATAATTGGTCTTGGAGAACGATCCACTGAATGTAGCTATTAAATGATTGCTGGACAAAATGTACACAATGAGGATATTAGTACCATGGAATATAAGGCAGGAACAAAACCCGAAAATTTATGGAGAGGTTGATAGCACCCTGATTTAATTAGACATATATTATGTCCAGTTTATTTTCCCATTACAGGAAACTAGAGTTAGTTCATGTTTAAAGATCTCGGAAAGGGTGGTGTCTAAATAAGATATTTTGTGGACTGACAAACTGATACACAGATGTAGACTTGTAGAACTATTATACAAAAGTTATTGTTGGATTTCGTCCTCGAACACCTTACACAGGATAACATTATTATTGAACAGTATCATTATTTGGCAATGGGCATGGATTAACATAGCCTCGAGTGGAATTATTTTTCAATGAGCACATACTGATATTGTCATCGAGCAGCTTTATGTGGCGAAAAACACTTGGAAACATTATACTTGAACAGCATCATTTGGCAATGAACACATACTGATATTGTCCTCGAACAGCTTAATGTGGCGGAAACACTTGGAAACATTATACTTGCACATACTGATATTGTCCTCGGACGCGGAGAACACATGATAATATTATATGAACTAACTTTTGATGATATTGTTCTCGAACAGCTTTGTTTGGCATGGATACCATGATATAAATGTTCTGGGAAAACAGTACTTGGCAATAAACACAAGATTATAATGTCCAGTATTGTATTTAACAGTTCAAATAATTAACCGTAAAATATTGTCACAAACATGAAATCAATGAAGTGAAGTCGTGAGGTGAATGGAAAAGAATGGCAAAGAGCTGTAAGTGACATTAGATAAAATGCAGCTATAACTGTTCTTCCTTCGAAGTACTTTTAAACAGCAATATACGCACTAGACCTACAGGAGTCAGTTTGTATAAGATTACACAGTTGATATAACAATTTTACAATCTTTGACATCTGCCATACGTATAATGAAATTCATGGCTAGGCTTTAGGGCGCAGTGACTTATGTATGCATTTTGTGTAATTTCGAATCATACAATGGTATTGAATGCACTTTATAAAAGAAATAAGTCCAAGGGTTACTCTGTTTTTCATTCGAAAACTTTCCCTTTCAAACGATTTTATCCAACATATTAAATAAGAAATTCGAATCCAAAAAACTTAATATTTAGAACTGTACAAACACACAGTTGATATAAATGAATTTGTCAGCCTTTACGTTGCCAATTGTACCATATTACATTGGTTTAAACAATATTTATTTAGATTTAGCATTTGCAAATAGTTCAGTTCGAGGGTTTTGAGCATAATCAAAAATACAAAGACCAAATATGTTTTGCATTGAAAGACAACATGTAAATTATGCACAAAATAATAGAATTGAGTAGAAAGCCTTGAAGCTAATGCTATGTACGTCTCGCCTATTTCATTCTTGATAGGAAGATGTTTTCTTGTCTTAATGGGAACATTATTTTATAGGTGAAATATTGATCCTATCATGTCTTCAATGACTAACTATTATTTATTATTCCTTTGATTAAATCTGTGTCATTATTCAAATATGTTAATTTTTATAGTGTTTCCTTAATATTGCAAATTACAATATACCTGAGTACACATCTACACACTACACGTTTTGTTAAGCAATATTTAGATCTGGTTGATTTTCTATCTTTTATATTATGTTTTTCTTATATTTCACACGATGATAAAACATAACAAAGAAGATGTCATATTTCTCAGTCTCAGCTGGCACTTTTTTTGAGGATCAGACATTTCTGAAACAATCATTAAACGCGCACATACAAGATTAGGTATGATATTTTCTGAAACTACCATACTGACAAATCAGGTTTAACTGGTCATGTTGATTTTCTTTATCAAATTGTCGTGGAAAGTTTCAGTTTCATCAAGGTTTTATCTGCGTACTCCTATCAATTAGAGGTATGCAGAGAGCCAGCGCAATTGTTATTAGAACTTCAAATACTGGTTATTCTAAAATATTAAATATGGTGTGGATTATGGCATAAGCTTGTCTGTTGTTTTAGGGCTTTTCGGGGAGGTGGAGGCGTCAATATGTTGTCTCAGCCTTGGTGTCCTCATCGGTGTCGTGGTACACCAACTTCACAATTACGCAGAATCACCGTTAAATATATGTGCATGGAACTTAGTGAAATCGTTACGAGAGACAGTACGAATATGCGTAGCAAGGCCCATAGGGTTTGCTTTAATACTTGCTGAATAATACCACTTCATTTATGGAATGAGAAAAACTTGTGTTGCTCTCGTCTTACATTTACTATAATAATTTCATTTTGTTCAGATAATACATGTCCATCTTGATTAACACGGTATCTTTTATATTTTGCAACTCGATCAAGTTAACAAAGACATTACCGTTTCTTTCTCATTTAACAGTGAATTTATTTTAAGTCATTAAAATAAAAAAAATCCTTTGGGCCATTATTTTGCCACACGAATACATCACAAAGAGCGATGAAACGGCTATTGGAGTGTCATTAATGATATTCCATTGAGCCCCTTTAGGAAAACTGTCCAAATTTTAGCGCCACAATGACACACAGTTTTAGATTTGATACATTTCCATATTTTCCTTTTTAATTCAAAATGCAACACTCCAACAATTTTATTCCTCCCATGTGCCGTTATTTCCTTCGAATTTGGGGTCAGGATCATATGCGAATTATCATACAGATGGGGAGCCCCTCGCAATGGCTCTATAGGGCAGATGAGAGCCCTAAATGGCGGGCTAGTGGTTGGGCTCTGTATATTAACAAGTGAAGAGGGGTCAAGCATTGAAATAAAGCTCATTCCCAAGTAAATTAGTGTACCTTTGTATAAAATAGCGGGATATTCTTTATATTTATGAAGTCTGCTTTTGCTATATTTTCTTTCAGTAATTTAGCCCATTTGTCGCAATTTCAATGAAGACAAAACTCTTTCTATCCATTGTGAAAACAGAGTCCTCAACTGTCTAAATGGGTTAACAAATCATGTTCATTTCACACACGTGCTGAGGTGTACACGTTTTTACTAGGTATATGACCCATGAATACTCGGATGTAGGGCAGAGGGCGGTCTTCTAGAAATTGTACCTTTTTTAAAAGAAACAAGCTCATACATTTCATGGCCCAATAAAACTTGATTGACCTTGTTTTTCGAAGTCCATGTATGCTATATATCCATCAAGTGAGGTTTTGATTATGCTAAGGGATTTCTAAACATTCAAAGGTGTAAAAAATATGCTCATCGCAAGCACGTGCCTTATGTAGGGGAGAGGGTGGTCTTCTAGAAATTGTACATTTTTTAAAGAAACCAGCTCATGAATAAAACTATATTAATGGTTGAGAGCAATTAATTCTTTAAAAGGGTGACACATTCCTTCAGTCTTACATACAACAGTATCAAATCACACTCCAAAGTATGGCAAATATTAGCTCTCTTGGACTACTTTGTGGCCACTGTTTGATTGTAGAACTATTTCATATCAAAACATCAATTTATTAGGCAAATGTGACGTAGTGGCCACTAACTCAAATGAGATCTTGACATGCATCTATCGAACGTTACTGTAGTGGTTACAATGTTAATGGCTCATTAATAAAAAATCAGCATCTAAAAGCAAAATGTACCGAAAGTTTGTCCTTATTTACACTGGCATTTCGATTGATGTATACGAAGAATGACTGACCAAAAGGACAATATCATTAATTTTGTCATTGTTCTGTCAGTGGATAAATAGACATTTGTTATATGACCAGCCTCTGTAAATAAACAAGCACCTGGCTCCTTGGCTTTTCGGTTCGTCCATCGACCATAAATTCCAGACAGGACAGCTTGTCAAAGGGATGGTGATAAAATGAAGTGTGTTTATCAATTAATGTTTTCTTTTAATGCCTTGTGCGCACGACTTTATCTAAGGTGCATTCGATCTGGTATTTAAAATATGTTTATCAAACTGATCAAATTCTGACCAGTACTAAACTGTTAGTTTAAAAGCCGGTCGCATTTGTCATTTTGAACTCGAATAATAGAAATTCATTCCACTCAAGGCAGGCATTCGGAACACCTCTGCCATTTTCAATCGAAAACAACCTCGGATGTGTGTGGACAGTTTACAATGTCAGAAATCGTGACATTTAACTACGCTGCAAGTACATTACTTTCCTCTTGGTAATCTTAATAATTTATGCAAGTATACATTTCACTGGTAATCATTTTAAATTGAATATACAAAAAACGTCAAGACACTACAATTAATTAATAGTATTATTTAAAATTTTACGAACTAATTCTACTGATGTACCGAGGTTGTTTTCGATGGAAAATGGCCAAAGTGTTCCGAATGCCGGTTGATGAATGCCGTAACAATTGATATGGTGATCGTCCTCCAATTATCGATTTGATTATTTCACAACGAGATGTAGCAACTGTCCAAAACCTTACTGAACTCAAAAAGTAAATAAATTATTCCACATGCTAACAGAGGCTAATGAATGAACCCAAACGTACTTTCCACAAGGTAAAAAAAAACGTCTCCTATTTTCAGAAAATATGTATACCAAAATACCAACTTAAATGCAAAGAACATATCGTTAGAACAAACAATTATTACCGCCTGTTTAATCTTTTTTACATAGTAGTTTTCCGCTTTACATCTCGAGGCAACGTATGTATCGTGTTGATGACGTCAACATTGTTGGGGATAAACATGATACGAGCTTTTATATAGAAATCTCAAGCATCTTGAAAACTTAAGCCAAAAGTAAAAATGTAAATCAATTATAGTATTAAAGGGGCTCGACACCAGATCATACTTTATTTCAACAAAACAAGCCCAGAATTTAATAGCTAGTATGAGACCGATTATTCATCATTTTATATTTTTAAAGAACGTTTTGTCGGTGTCTCAGCAGAGTTTACCAATATAAAATAGTGCATAATGGTTTCCCAGTTTATAGTGTGTATATTGAGCCTGTGAAAGTTACGTGATTAGTACAGGTACATATACTGACGCTTTTTAAAAAAATAAATAAACTGGGATTCACGCGATAGACAATCCCAGTAAATTTTGAATTGGACGAATACGCTAAAACTGCGAAAGATAGATGTGTCGTAAGCGATTTATATATACATCAGTAGGTAAGAGTCTGCATTGTACAAAACAATATAAAGTTTTTATTCTTGACTATTTTCTTTTTTTCTTGCAACTGTATCATCTGGTGTCTAGTCCCTCTAATGGTCTCATTGGCATTCTTTTATAAGCCGGACAATTAGATGAAGAGATAATGAAATAAGTCCAATTTATCAGTTATCGGTGTCCCTTAATATGAGGGAACTCCCACGTGCTCATCAGAGTGTAATTGGATGAAATCCCGTCCCTTATCAATTGAGTCTCTGCAAACAACGTGAGATTACATTGCCCCCCCCCCCCATCTCCAATCAACATAGCCCATCTCCAGAAAATATATTTTAGATCTACCACTTCTTTACTTTGTTGTACAACATTGCCCAATCTCGAGAAAAAGCACACTTTTGTTTTCAAAGACAAAAATGGTTGTAATTCTTTCAAATTTGTTTTTTGTCTCAATACTAAGTACCAAAAACAATATTGCACAATTAACATGTTCAAATCAAATATATGTTTTATAGTAAAAAATATCGTTTAATTACTTTCAAACTAGCATGGTGCCCGTGACCTTTGACATGGTTTTCAATGGCGCCATGTGATAACTGTCTTGAGTAGGTGGAGATACAAGACCACTCGATGGACGGCCCATCGGTCCTATCTTCACATGGCAAATTCAGTGAAGAACAATACCACGTATTGTTTGCAAGACTTTGAAAAAGAGACATGAAAAAAACATGGCGCTTTTTATAATTTGATTCATATCAGGATATCTTCACGAGGGTGTAACCTTCCTCACCCCCACCAGAATATCAACGTAATAGTTAGATGACATTGATTAAAATCTTAATGATTAAGAATGGGCAGAGCGATCGTAGCGAACAAGCCCTTCTCAATCATTAAGATTTTAATTCAGGGCATTTAACAGGCTTAAAATACGACCTCATTGGCTATTACAATATATTGTCAACGCAAAATCTACCGCAGGGATTGTATATCGGATGTGTGGCAGTTGGCGGACCTTCAAACACCCGTTAAGTTGACATTTGTAATGATTAAGCCTAGTACTTAATGATTGCCTATCTGCAATTGCATTTGCTGTAAATGCAGGCTTTATTCCAACTCGAGATTTACCCTTCCACTCCCGAGCATACCATCAATACGCATGTATTACTGATCCGAATCCTGGGTAACACATAGTACTAAATTTTGTGATACTTTGTACCAAAGTAACGCCACAATTTTGTTTTCTGTCTACCGCGTTACACCCTCTTATCACCTATGTTGTTTGGTTAGACAAAACATTTCACGTGCATGATCGCGTAGCCAACCTTTAATTTCGATTACTGCGTTAATGAACTGCCTTCTAGCCAAATAACATAAATTAATCAGCCGCACGAAATGCACTTTGAACGAACGATAGCGATCATTAGGATTGTGCACGATTTCTTGTATATTCGTTAGCTGCATAATGAATGCAGTGCACTCTCTGTAACATACTATGTACTATCTGCAAGCACGTAAGTCATGCTTTTACTGATGTATGTGTAATTGGCTTGCTTCACGCTCAATGTCAAACATGTGGTTGGCTTCAAAGACAAATGATTGCAGGCTTAATGTCAAACAGGTGGTTGGCGTCAAAGTCAAATGATTGCATGCTTAATGTCTAACATGTGGTTGGCTTCAAAGTCAAATGATTGCCTGCTCAATGTCTAACATGCGGCTCGAAGCACAGTCACGCTTTAGGTATTTGCTTCAAAGTCAAATGATTGCCTGCTCAATGTCTAACATACGGTTCGAAGCGCAGTCACGCTTTAGGTATTTGCTTCAAAGTCAAATGATTGCCTGCTAAATGCCTAACATGCGGCTCGAAGCACAGTCACGCTTCAAGTGTTTGCTTCAAATACAAATCTTTGCACGCTTAATGTCTAACATGCGGCACAAAGCACAGTCACGCATCAGGTGTTTGATTCAAAGTCAAATCTTTGCACGCTTAATGTCAAACATGTGGCTCGCACAGTCACGCATCAGGTGTTTGCTTCAAAGTCAAATCTTTGCCTGCTCAATGTCAAACATGTGGCTCGCACAGTCACGCATCAGGTGTTTGCTTCAAAGTCAAATGTTTGCCTGCTCAATGTCAAACATGTGGCTCGCACAGTCACGTTTCAGATGTTTGCTTCAAAGTCATATGATTGCACGCTTAATGTCAAACATGTAGCTCGCACAGTCACGCATCAGGTGTCAAATTTTTGGAGCAAAACGGCTACAGATTTTACACGTGGCAAACTTCGCGTCAACTTCGTGCACCAAAATAAGAGAAGATTCAAATGTAGAAACATGAATCAACTACATGCTATATAGGAACGTGTAATTCCCCTGCCCCTTGGATACTCCTGCATAGTTCTTCTAAAATTTCATATCTAAATATTTTGCGAGCCTGCCTACCAAATAAAGCCAAGTTTGAGTTTCTGCGTACCACGTACAAGGCTCTAGATTTTCGATTTCTCCTAAAAAAGTACATGAATACCGCGTACCAAAAAGGGAGTTAGCCTTTATAACGGACATAACAACATGTGCTATATATTACCATAACGCATATGTTCTAACCACAAAACGTGAATATTTAAAACAGTGCTAAAACACAATTGATGACAGCGTTTAAAGTCTTCTCGTAAATGCTCCTATATTCCTCCTAATAAACACTTTTTCTCTCTGTTAAAAGAAATTCCAGCTGCAATTTACTTCTATCAAAGCCTATTGCAGTTCAAGATTGTAAACGTTTCCGTTATCTTCAAACGGCTTAAGTGCTGTATATATTTTCCTTGTTGCAAGAAGTGTAAGGTAAACAATGATAACACAAGAGAATGTTGGTGCATGGTATCAATGTCTCCGGAAAACTGTGCATATGTTTTAATGAAGAGGTCTTTAATTTACATTAAAAATACATTAATAACGTACTGACTTGAACACACAGAATATGTTATGTGCGTGTTCCAATAACTTCTTTGTGTAAGTTACTTATGTACTCGCCAATCTAATCTGCTCTGCCATATCTATATATGTATTCTGCGTTTTATATCAAGGACCAGTAATTGCCATGATAGTTATTTAACTATTGAAAATAACCCATATTGCAGACACCGAATCATTAACCTATATATAGCATTACACTTTGTAGCATAAACACATATTTTTAAAACAAATACCACCGTTTATATTATCGAGGCAATTAAAAGTAGGTTATTGTATTCATATGGGAATTTATGCATTCAGAGCTGTGGGACCATTCTAGATGTTATCCATCTCAGTTCTCGTGGCATTTAGTGTATAGAGATTAATCTTTTGGCGAATATCCCATTTACTGGTGGGGGTAAAACTCCCTTTTTGGTTTTAAAATTTTGTTCTAGTCACACTTGGGGATGTGACGGGGTCAAGCCATAATTCAGCCATTATAGGCCGCGGGCAGAACTTTATAAACTCAACAACAACAGCAAAGTGAAAAAGGAAAAAGGATAAGAGTCGCCGCCTTCAGGCGACTAATAATGATCTTTGTTATCAACGCACTTGCATACCCCCAACATCCGGAATCCAGGCCAGTGCATTGTTTACATACACACACTCGAGTTTCTCTTTTAGGCTGCTCAAGGCCGATACGATGAGTAATTCCTGGCAGTGGGCTAGAAACATTCAATCATTGTGAAAATTTGACAATAACAGAACAGTTCGCTGTCTTTTTCTCAATGCCCATTGATGCAGGAACTCTAGATTTGGCCCGAGTTACACGAGGTATTGCAAAAATCTTTAAAAAATGTCAGCTTTGGTAAAATAATAAGTTTGTTGTCAACACCAGCTCATTTTTTGCTGTCTTCTCCCAGGGCCCTGTCTTGTCAATTTTGATATACACATCGTTGGAAAGAAAATCAGTCGATATGTAGAAGTATTTTACACTGGTGGCTGTACTTTGACGTCTATTTCATTGTGTATCTGTATTTAACGCCGTCCATGAACGTCAGTTTATCTCCCTATCATAAAATAAAACTATCAATGGTATTATAATTTTTGACGGGGATAGTATTACGCTATATAGCTAATAGAGTATAAACTATATAACTTCCTCGGATTATACAATATTTACAATACTAATTAGCCAGATGATCTTATTTCAATCCATGTTTGTGTGTGTGTATATAATGTTTAAATATGCGAAAGCTGACCTATGTTTGGTTTTCAGTAAGTGGACTACAGCTCATCAACTTGGCAAACATAGATGATACAAATATGTGATATAGTTCGTCCTGTGTGGAAAATATCCCGAAATATGAGATTAACGTACTTATAGTTGCTTACCAGACAAATTAGTCTATTCTAATACCATGTTGTGTTTGCATTCAACATGCTTGACCCCTTGACCGACGCCATTGAAATCCAAATAAGAACATATTTGCCATCCGCTTGTCACAAGGCGTCAGACGTTTGTTGAATCTTTATCGTAAGTCCATTAATAAATGTCAAAATATTTCAAAGTCTTTTAGCTCTTGTTTACTGTCACTAAATTGTTAATTCGTTTCCAACTAAATTATGAAAGGTTTTCACAGACACGCAAGCATTATGGTGCAATGACATTTCCATTCTTATGAACCTTACGTGGTTCTAGTGGGGGAGCAAAACCCCACGCCGGTGCAGTCAACTTCCACTTGCCCACAGGGACTCACACGTAGTTGATAAGTATTCAAAGTCTTTATTGAAAACATTGGGAGCATCACGTTATAATGTGAATCAAGCAATAGCGACAAAGTTGGTATCAAAGTTGTTAAATCGCTTAAGTAACGTTTTTGTTTTAAATAAGGGACTTCAAAGACAATATTTGGTAATACGTAAATCAAGATTTGATGATGGATTGTTTCGTTTATTCTTATTACGAACTTTTCGTCTATGGCATTAGCCTTTTAAGTTCAGTGTCTACATTCCATTGAGGGCATCACGATTGACGTTGTTATTTTCATATTAACACATTGTATCGACAATTCAAATATACCAAACAAGATAAAACTTTAAAAAAAATAATTTTAATCTCGAATCTAGACACATTGTCTAAACCTATACTGTTATTAAAACATACCGAAAGACAACTACTCTCTGAAAATAGAGCGGGTGTTTCTCGGTCTTGGTGTTTGTTGGTGCATTCGTCAGAATCGATATTCGTAAAATTAACAGCTTTTAACAACTATTTAAAATGGTCAACAAGGATATCCACATGTACGCCATATAAATCACTGACCACTCGATTGACAACAAGAGCACCGAACCCATCACCAGAGACCGGACATTGTAAGGCAAAATATAAAAACGTGTATAACGATCACTGTCTTCTGATAAAGAAGAAAAGAGAAAATAGAAACTAGGGTCGGTGCAGGTTTCGAGTAGATCGGATCAAACATACATATTAGTTAAAAGAAGGCCAATAAATCGAAGAACATATAAAGTCTTACCGATAGCAAATAAAGCCTTCTAGGGGCCTTGGAGTAGAACCAGCAGTAAGGAAAGCCTTAACGCCAAGTCCAGAACATAAAGAAACTGCCCAGCGCTCGATGACTTTGAAATACGTTAACATATACGAATACATTTTAATCAACCCATCCTGAAGCAGAACAATGATGCATTTTTCAAAGCAAAAGGTGTATGTGTTCTTTCCTTGATAATAAACATGCGCTAGCCATAAGTTATGCTTTGTGCATCAAGTCAATTGACACGCACATTGTAAATATTTACGCTTATACATGAAATCATGTTGGTCCAACTCATTTGCAACATTGTCTTAAATAAATTCATTAAATGTTAGTTAAGTAAATGGTGATATTTGTACAGCTGAAGTTCACTTGTCTGCAATGGTAAACAAGAAACATAATCATGATGTCTATTCCGCATCATTTGTGACATTAAATGCAAGCATGGCAACTTGTTCTTATTATCTTCGATCCACTTTATATTAATATTTTGTAATTCATGAAAATAGTATATGTAGATATTCGTATAGTCTCTATCTGATAAATAATACACTGCAATTAGGAGGAGCACCCGAAAATCCTATATACGACTTTTCGCGTCTACATATTCGGTTCTTGGTGGAGTGGGTGCAAGTCCTTCTTTGCGACCAACTCCCCCACTTCTCTAACAGGCCAATAATCCGCTCGTGCATACTTTCTTGTAGGAAGAATAAAATCAGCACTTTGTAAGTATTGTGCTTACTTATAAAACAGCCATAATGAACCATACTACGAAAGTCTGCTAAAACACGAATAAAAAGTTTGCGAATGAGTGTTATTCAGGGGCCCAAAGCACGTTTATGGGCTTAGATTCTGATTCAATTGTTATTAACGTCACTTACATCAATTCCCATGTATTTCTGACTACCTTTAATGTAAATGTCAAGAAATAATATATACGGCAATAGTAACATACGTCATATGTATATAACATTGGCTGTCATTCTTATAAGGTTCTGTTGACGTGTTTCTATAGCTATGAAAATGAACAAATATCTACATACTTCACCTTTGACAGAAGTATGAAGACCAAACACCTATGACAGTCGCTGTGGTCCTTCATTCTTGGATCAGAAAGTTCAAATGTATATTGTAAATAAACCGTCCAATCAAAGATGATAAAAAAATAGAAACTCAATCAGAATTTAATCCCGGAGAATATTTTAACCTTTTCAAACAGATATAGAAATCTAATGGCGTAGACAAATTATGTACGAGTTCCAAAGGGATATGGACTAAATGTTCTGCATGTAATGTGTTGACGGTTTCCACGGTCATTATGTATGATTCCAAGGAGTAAAAATACTAGTATATTGGCGGAAGACATCATATTATATCATATATGGTCTCATGTGGCTTTCCATCTTATCGTGGCAACAGCTGCCAGTAATTGACAATACATCTTCATTCTGTCGTAATGATACCACGCTGAGGATAATTGGTCTTGGAGAACGATCCACTGAATGTAGCTATTAAATGATTGCTGGACAAAATGTACACAATCAGGAAATTAGTACCATGGAATATAAGATGGGAACAAAACCCGCTAATTTATGGAGAGGTTGATAGCACACAGATTTAATTAGACATATAGTATGTCCAGTTTATTTTCCCATGATAGGAAATTGGAGTTCGTTGGTGTTTAAAGATCTCGGAAAGGGTGGTGTCTAAATAAGATATGTTGTGGACTGACAAACTGATACACAGATTTAGACTTGTAGAGCTATTATAAAAAGTCACTGTTGGATTTCGTCCTCGAACAGCTGACACAGGATAGCATTATTATTGAACAGTATCATTATTTGGCAATGGACATAAGATGAACATAGCCTCGAGTGGAATTAATTTTCAATGAACACATACTGATATTGTCCTCGATCAGCTTTATGTGGCGGAAAACACATGATAACAGTATACTTGAACAGCATCATTTGGCAATGAACACATACTGATATTGTCCTCGAACAGCTTTATGTGGCGGAAAACACTGGGAAACATTATACTTGAACAACATCATTTGGCAATGAACACATACTGATATTGTCCTCGAACAGCTTTATGTGGCGAAGAAAACATGATACTAATATATATGAACTACCTTTTGATTATATTGTCCTCGAACAGCTTTGTTTGGCATGAAACACATGATACCACGATAACCATGTTCTGGGAAAACACTACTGGGCAATACACACACTATTAAATAGTCCAGAGTTTTATATAACAGTTCAAATTACGTTTTATAAACTAATAAAATGTTCGTAAAATATTGTCACACATATAAAATCAATGAGAAAGTAGTACTGTGAGGGGAAAAGGGTTGTAAGTGACGTACGACAAAAAGACAGCTATAAGCTTTAATCCTTCGAAGTACTTTCAAACAGCAATATACGCACAAGACCTACTGGAGTCAGTTTGTATAAGATTACACAGTTGATATAACAATTTTACAATCTTTGACATCTGTCATACTTATAATAAAATTCATGGCTAGGCTTTAGGGCGCAGTGACTTATGTATGCATTTTTGTAATTTTGAAACATACAATGGTATTGAATGCACTTTATAAAAGAAATAAGTCCAAGGGTTACTCTGTTTTTCTTTCAAAAACTTTCCCTTTCAAACGATTTTATCCAGCATATCAAATAAGAAATTCGAATCCAAAAAACTTAATATCTAAAACTGTACAAACACACAATTGATATAAATGGATTCGTCAGCCTTTATGTTTTCAATTGTACCATATTACATTGGTTTAAACAATATTTATTAATGTAAATTATGCACAAAACAATAGTGTAGACAGAATTGAGTAGAAAGCCTTGAAGCTAATGCTATGTCTCGCCTGTTTCATTCTTAAAAGGAAGATGATTTGCTTGTCTAAAGGTGAACATATTTGTATAGGTTAAATATTGATCCTATCATGTCTTCAGTGACTAACTATTATTTAAAATTCCTTTTCAAAATCTTGTCATTATTTAAATATGTTATAGTTTTCCATAATTTTGCAAATTACAATATATTTCATTTTTGTTAAGAAATATTTAGATTTGATTGATTTTTTTTTATCTTTTATATTATGTTTTTCTCATATTTCACACGCCAAACATTATTGGAAAACAAAACAAAAGAAAAACGAAGATTTCATATTTCTCAGCCTCAGTTGGGACTTTATGGAGGATCAGACTTTTGTGAAAATATCATTAAACATGCACATGTATGTAAAACTACGTATGATACTACCTGAAACTACCATACTAACAAAACAGGTTCAACTAATATCATGTAAAAAGTGTCCTTAAGCATGGAAAAGTTGAATTCCATCATCATATTTTCGTGGAAAATTTCAGTTTCATCGAGGTTTTATCTGCGTATTCCTATTAATCAAAGACTAGCATCGAGGCGGCGAAATTGATATTAGAACTCTAAATCATGGTTATTCTAAATTAAAGAACATTGTATGGATTATGTTATAAGCTAGTCTATTGTTTAAGGGTTTTTCGGGGTGTTAGAGGCGTCAGTATGTTGTCATAACCTTGTTGTCTTCAACGGCGTCGTGGTACAACAACTTAACAATTACGCAGAATCACAGTTCAAGATATTTGCATGAAACTTAGTGAAAACGTTACAAAGGACAATACGCATATGCGTAGCAAGGCCCATATGTTTGGCTTTTATAACTTCTCTAATTCATTAATGCCTCTAAATTAAGGGACTGATAAAGACTTGCGTTGCTCTCGTTTGACATTTTTTATAATAATTGCATTATGTTCAGATGATACATGTCCAACTTGATTAACACGACACCTTTTATATTTTGCAACTCTATCAAGTTAACAAAGACATTTTCGTTTCTTTCTCATTTAACAGTGAATTTATTTAAAGTCATTAAAATAAAAAGATTCTTTGGACCATTATTTTGCCACACGAATACTTCACAAAGAGCGATGAAACGGCAATTTGAGTACGATAAATGATATTCCATTTAGCCCCTTTATAAATTCTGTCCAAACTTTAGTGCCGCAATGACACAGTTTTAGAACTGTCACACTTCCTTATTTTCTTATTTAATATGCAGCAATCATAAATCTGATTCCTCCCATGTGCCGCTATTTCCTTCTTGTGGAGAATGGTTCTAATTAACATACAGATGTATGCCCCTAAAATGGCTCTGTAGGGCAGATGAGGACCCTTTAATGGCGGGCTAGTGTTTGGACTCTGTCCATTAAGTAGGAACAAAAGGGTCATGCGTTGAATTAAGGGATATTCCCGCGTAAAGTCATGTTACTTTGTATACAATAGCGTGATAGTTTTCATATTATGAAGTCCGTCTTCGCTATATTTTCTTCCAGTAATTTTGCCCATTTGTCGGATTTTCAAGGAACGACGAACTCTTTGTATCGATTGTGATAACGGAGTCCTCAACTTTCCAAGAGGGTTTAAATTCATGTTCATTGCACACACGTGCTTGTGTGTACACTCTTTTACTGGTTTTATGACCTATGAATACTCGGATGAAGGACAGAGGCTGGTCTTCCAGATATAGCACATTTTTAAGAGAAATAAGCTCATAAATTTCACGGCCCAATAAAACTTGATTAATCTTGTTTTTCGAAGTTCACGTATTCTATATTTTCATCAAGTGAGGTTTTGATTTTGCCAACGAATTTCTCAACTTTCAAAGATGTAAAAAAAATATGCCCATCGCATACACTTGCCTGATGTAGGGCAGATGATGGTCTTGTAGAAATTGTGCATTTTTAAGAGAAACAAGCTCATGAATAAAACTATGTTAATGGTTAAGAGCAATTAATTCTTTAAAGGGTGACAATTCGTTTAGTCTTACATACAACCGTATCAATACCCACTCCGAGGCATGGCAAATCATTAGCTCCCTTGGACTACAAAAAGTAGCCACTGTTCGATTGTAGAGCTATTTAATATAAAATTATCAAGTTCTTTGCCAAATGTGGCACAGTGGCCAATTATAACACTAATTCGACATTGGCATGCATCTAGCGACCGTTACTTTTATGGTTTGCATGTCAATGGCTCATAAATAAGAAATCAGCATCCGATAACAAACTGGACTGAAAGTGTGTCTTTGTTTACGCAGGCGCTTCAATTCTATGACCAGCCTCTGCAAATAAACGGGCAGCTGGCTTCATGGCTTTGCGGTTCTTCCTTGGACCATAAATTATGAACAGGACACCTATCTCAAATATCATTTTGATACCATCGCTATGATAAGGTGCCTAAGTGTGTTTATCCCTTTATGAATACTGTTACTGCCATGTGCACAATATCTTATCTGGGTTCAATCGATCTGCTATTTGAATATTTGTTGATCAAACTGACCAAATACTGACCAGTGTCATCGGTCAGAAAGTCGATCGCTTATGTTAAGTTGACCTCGAAGATTAGAAAGTTGTAATTCCTTGCATTAAAGTAAACCCACTATTCCACATGTTACCAACAGTTTATAGGTAGGTTAGGCGACATTTCTACTTCTGCAAAGTAAACATTATCAGATCAAAAATCGCTAACGACAAACAAAATCCCGCTTTTCACCTCTAGGCAACGTATAAATGTATACCAAAATGACGACATAGTTAATCGCGATAGATCAGGTAATCAAAATATTTTGCATATAGCTAAATTAAAATCAAAGCATCTTTGTACGTAGAAACTACGTTTACTTAGAAAGTCTGCGTTCAAAATTGAAGTGCAAAATTAAATAACGAGTAATCATGGCTCAATTGGTTCGATATCATTCAATGTCGCTTATGTCTTAATATACTGGATCTCTCCCTTTGCACTACATATTCTCCAGTCGAACCCCGTTGGCTCGAAATCACTTGGCTCGAATTCCTCGTTGGCTCCAACTAGTGTAAAAGACCGATTTCATTGCACTGAAGGAAAGCATTACCGCTTGGATCGATTTTTTTTGAGGCTCGAGGTATTATCGTCGGGGTTCGACTGTAATTGAATTTAAATTATAATACCGATATGTGAAACTGTATCTATTTATATGCACATTCAAGCGAACCAAATCAAACATATTTACCATGTATTGTTATCATTATATTTCATACTACCCTTCCTTATTTGAAACATATAAAATTACCGAGTTTATATTAAATATTGATAGTAAAATTAATATAACATATTCACAATTACAGATCAACCAAAGACAACATGTGTTTCGTTTTCATTTATGGTAATACTTGTTTTGAATAATTGTGATAAATTGTATTGTAAATGATTCAGCTGAGTCATTGTCAAATTAATTGTATTTCTTTTTATAAAGGTAATAAACATATGTTCATGATACGAACATTATAGGGTTCGTGCTAAATATAGTTAATGATATTAAATCGTGTTTGAATTGATCATTATCAACAGTGTATAGACGATTTAGATGAACACAAATATAATGTTTATATTTTGGGGATTTTCCCTATAAATTATATAAAATATAATAAATACCAACGTGAGTTGTGTAATTAACACAGATAACACACAATTTACTGTAAGCAAATTAAGGGGTTCAAATGTAAACATATAAAAACTATATATACATAAACAATTAACACTATATTATTTTCAACATTATCAATAATAAAAATTAAAACTCCGGCATAGGTAATTACGATATGAGGGTTTCTCGACCGCAACTTCAAAGGATCTGAAGAGAAAATTGATGAATTACCCTCCGATTTGACCTATGGCTCACTTGGGACATAATTCAGTTCGTAAACAAGTAAGGACAGACCAGTATAGAAATTTGTTTAAAGGATCATATGTTGTGGGAGTGTTAGTCATAGATGGTGAAAACACTTGTCTTGGATATAAGTATATACATCTCCATGTCTGACTCCACCCATTACGTCTATAATAAAATACACATTAAGGCAACCATCCTTTCCGACTGATAGGAAAGTTTTTGGTAAATTTAAAGAATTTCAGTTGACTTTTAAGTCATTGATTTGGTATAGCCTAGATGTGGGTCCGATTTGAGTGATTTCGCGTATGTGATTGACGTTTCACCCCGTTTAAATAAATCTATTTTGATGGATTTTGGCCAAGTGCCTCATTAGCAATTTAAGTTTGAGCTGGGTCGTATTTGCACGCAGTCTGACGTGATTTATTCGTCCGTTTGAAGATATCTAGAAGCATATGTTCGTAAAAGTCACTGTAAGACATTACGGTACGCTGCTAACAAGCTACGTATATTAAAAAGACAAGATACTCAATGGAGAATAAACGATACCAACATTAAGGCATTACATACGTGTCCTGATAGAAAGACACCTGTTGGTATTGGCGGCCTGAACAATCATAATAACAGCATCCTTACTGTGGAATATGTCACCCAAACAATGTATAAAAGCGTATATTATAATAATTGTGGAACACATCAACTACTTGCAATACCTTGTAAATTGTACAGCAAATAAATTATTCAAATGCGGTATACGAGCAACATGCCAACTCCCACACTACACTCCCGAGTCTTCTCCCAAGTTGCCCTAACTGCATCTTGAATGCCGAATGCATCTTAAATACACCATGGCCCCTGAGTGTATCAAAAAAGGTTGTTGTGGTGCGGCCAGATAACCTCATTATAAAGCAAGCCAGAGTTACATATACAAAATGTACATTTCATGCTAAACTTGGTATTGCAACATTCAGCAAATGATCATGTATGTTTGGTAATGCTATGACATTGATTACAAACATATGCTATAACAATGAATGCTAAAGCGTTTCAGGCTTGTTGGAAAACAATTGCATTGCCCACATAACATTTCATTATACCACTGCTGCCTTGTTGCACACTATCCGAAATTGTCAATTTTTGTCTCAACACTATGCATAAAAAACACCACTGCACTGCTAACAGCATGTGTTTTTGTCACGAAAAAATTGCTCATTAGGAAATTATGCCACTGGGGACTTCCTAGAAACATTTCATGATGTTCATTATCGTCACGTGGTTCCTGTCTTTTGGTGATGATGGAGCCATCGGAGTTATCGTTGGGCGGTCGCATAATACCTGCATATTGCAAAATGAATCAATGTACCGTGATGTAGTTCAAATGGTATCATGTATGGTATAACAGACACAGGAATGAAACATTTCTGTTGACGTTTCCTCTATCATTAAGTCACATCTAGTGGAAATGGAATAGCTTTCTATTGTTTGAAAATTAAAACTTTATGTGGATTTGTGAATGTACGATTATTTCATCATTATCTTTCTCTTGGTAATCATCTTTCGTTGACAACGTGTGATAATTATTAAAATGATAGTTCTTAACTTGGCATTCTTTTGTGACCACCAAAATAATAGGGCAATTGCTATCATGGTATTTTTATATACTTTACTTCAGAATGAAAATGGTATACTGGTGGAAAATGATTATTTGTTCTACATTTTTAGTACAAATCAATGAGTCAAGAGTTGTTGTCAACACGCATTTACTGTATGGTATAACCTAACCAGAACATGTCGGTATTCCGTCGATGCATAACTGCTGATACATAAACATCATAAACAAAAGTATGCTGTTCGGCAAAGAATTTCAATAAATCGACCACGCGTAAAGACCATAAGAAAACGACCTATATTTTTAGCCAATGAAATAGCAGATAGGCAACCATTAGAACATAAACGAACGACATAAATCATCGCGGAATTGTGCACGCATTCTTGTATATTCGATAACTGCACAATGCATGCACGTTTACATGTCGTGTGTATGCACTCTCTGTATACACCGAGAAGGCCTGGGTTAGATTTACAACTCTTTGAATGCTTTCACTTATTTTTCTGCAAATGCTTCACACTCGATGTCAAACAAATGCCTAGCACAGTCTGTGCATATGACAAATAAGACAAAAGTCGGCTCCAACTCCGGCTCCAACTCCGTGAACCAACAATGTGACAAGATTACGACGTAGCACGGTTTAAAGATAGTGAAATGAGTCAATTACATGCGTTCCGAATACTAAACCATTTTGAAAGTCTGCCTACCACCTTATGCCAACGCTTGAGTTTCTGCGTACCGCGTTCCTGCTTATTGAGTCCAGAGTACTTCTTAAAAATGTCATAAATACCGCGTATCAAAAAGAGGGTTAGCCTACATAGGTTCATTTATAATTTGGCGGTTAACATAATTGGTGTGTTTTTAGAAAAATAAGAAACGTCACGTGATCATAAAATATGCGCTCCAAATATCATTACTCAAATATTTCGTGCCACAAATCGTCAGTCTTTAAAACACGACTAAGCCCTCTTGAAAGGTCTTTTATTTTCTCATAGCATAACTTATCACATGTTTTAGAATATTTAAATTGTTCGCGTCTATAAAAAGTTATTTTTGTTCATATATAAACGATATCAAGAGTGTTTATATCTTCGTTATCTCAAAAAGCGAGAAAAAAGGGAGAAAAAACATAGATAACACTCGTCGGTGTCAACGCACTTGCATGCTCCCTGCATTATCTAGGTCAGTGCATTGTTTACAAACAATCGGGGTTTTCAGGCTGTAAAAGGCCGATGAGTAATAGTCTATGCAGCAATGAGCTAGAAACCTATATTTGCATCATGTGGGAATTGTAAACTATTTTTTGCAATGCACATTCATGCATGGAATTTAGATTATGCCAACATAGCAATTTGTTATTTACAATTGAGGATGCATTACTCTTCTGTTTTTATCTTCAGTTTAGTAGACGTTTATCAATCTGAAATTGTAGTTACTTTTCGTCCAATTTCTATCTTCAGATGATCACATATGAGATTCCACAGATCCTCTGGGCCTTTTATAATATAAACATACGGTTCCATCGAGGTATAGTATTTGAATACGCGTCTGTATATAGCGGGATGGAAACAATAACGGGACAAATAGCTGCTTTTACGACTGCCCACCATTTCATTTTGTATATGTATTTTACTGTACAAATGGTTCAGAGAACGTCTGTCGTATTTTAAGTCTAAAGAAAATAAAGTTGAAATAAAATAATATAAATTATACAAGACTATCAAATGTAACCAGTGATTTATACAATATATATATATACACTATAATAAGGCAGATCTCATTTCAATCCAAATTTGTTTGCATATATAATTAACAAACGTGACAATGATTATTTTTGTTTGGTTTTTAGTGACGTGGACTTCAACTCATCGACTTGGCAAACACAGATAATGCAGACATATATTATAGTTCGTTCTTTGAGAAAAATATCTATATCTGAGATTGACGTATTTATAGTTGCTTATCAGGCAAATTAGTCTATTTAAACTTTTAATATGATGTTTTGTTTGCATTCAACGTGCTTGACCCTTTGACCAAAGCCATTGAAATTCAAACTAAAAATAGTTGCCATCCGCTGATTATAATATATTTAACGTTCTATGAATCTTTATCCGTCAGTACACTAATAAATGTCAAAATGTTTAAATCCCTATTTCAAATTCCCTTGTTTGCTGTCACTGAATTGTAAATTTGTTCCTTCTAAAATAATAATAAGAGGCTTTAATTCATAATAAGAAGCATGAATTATGGCGCAATGCCATATCATTCTTATGGAACTTACATACTAAAGTATAGGTCAGTAGGGTTTAACCTAGACTAGGTTTAACCATAATATAATGATACTTTAAGGTGTCTGACCCACAATATGTAACTTTTGGATGCCTTGTGACATAATAATATTATTATTTTGGTATCATTTGAATAGGATTTGTGTGCAGGAAAAACAGGTAAACATACCGAAAGTATTATACCGAAAGAGATATTTTTAAATATTTCATTTTACGTCCAATTTCAGTTTAAAAGCAAATATGATAAGTGTGATAACGTATGTATGAATGTTATTCGATAATTTGTTTTACAAAAGATGTGAGTAATCAGCACGCAAATACCTTTTAAATGAAGACAACATTGTATGAGATTGCCAGACATCAAAATTGAACATGAAGATTCAAGGAGGTTTCGGTGGCCTTGCTTATTGTGGGTCGAATTCCCCTAGTATTACCAAACAGCACCCATTTTACTTTGACTACTAACATACTTATTGCCAGAGCAAAATATTTATTTACTAAAATAAATGTTTTAGTGTTGAAAGTACGAACTGTTTGTAAATGGCAAGCGCTACGAGATGACGTTGAACGTCGGTTTTTCTGTTTCACTATCGCATTGCTATTTGAGAGATTGAACAGTATCAACAATGAAGAATTAAAAAAGGCGATTTTTATCTCAATTTGGTTTTGCAATTGGAGTTTTGAATAGAATTGCATTTCAATCAATTGAACCATCGCAAATTGTACATTTTCAAAACTGTGGCCTTAAAGTCAAAATCTGGGTCCAAATAACTTGGCCCATACATATTCAAATAAAATTTATATTTATACCAATTATTAAAAATAACAAGTACTCTCTATTTGTTCGTACAACATCTGGGTATCTATTAAATGGTCAACAAAGCATTCCATATCCATGCCATAACAGTCACTGACCATTCGACTGACCACGTTGAAGAGCATCGGGCCTTGTGCCAGAGACCGGCTATCGTCAGACGAAAATCAATGTAGTCTCCGGTTCACGAAATTCCCCCAAAATAAGGTTTGTTTTCATTAAAACGAACGTTATTAAAGAAATAAGTGCCTGAAAATTTAACCGAAAGAGACGCACATAATCTAGAGTCGGTGTATTAACCGAAAGAGATTAAATACGAACCGCTCCCCAACCCCTCACAAAGAAACCAGAGTCGGAGAAACCAAAATAAAACATGTTGCTGTTTTACCTAAGATGACAAAAGGCAAGACATTGTGATAGTATTGTCATATTGACCGGTCCTTTGATCTAAGTATACTGGTCAGTAGAAAGTGTAAGAATGCCACAGTTCACGATTGCGTATCGAGGGTTGAAAACGACAGAGTGCTGTCTGCTTCTTCATTTAATGTCACTTCGATCCTTACCACTTTCATGAATGCGTATATTGTATGAAAAAGCTGGACCAACAGAAACGCAGGAAAAAGCGGTGATGAAAAATAAGTTATATGATAGGTGGCGGGGGTATGTGGCGTCTTTAGATAATCAACAGCAATTGCTGACATGAAAAGAAATATAGAAAATCAGCGTTTAACATTGATAACCAGATATTCGGTGATGACTCAACATCTTCTGTTGTCTGTCAAATGGTGATGATTATGTTCCATATGACGGGACTTTTAGATAACCGAGAGGTCGAGCTATTGTCAACATCGTAGAGAAGACAGTTGTTTATTTATATTATTCATTTGTTAAATGTTAGCTGTCATTTAAAATACAGTTCGCTTATATAGTTAAGGGCAGCTTAGCCTCGTATAAACAATGTCAATATTGCTCCTTTTTATTAAGTTAAGGCTGACAACTGTAATTAATGTTACCTATTTAAGCATTAAATGTAAATTACGGTGATGGCAAGGTTGCGGGAAAAGTCGGTCATAGCTATTCAACGAAGGTTTTATATTTATCACGCTGAAAAAGCCTCGCCATGAGTGTAAATTGGTCAATACAGCTGATATGATTATGTTAATTTCAGCGTGTTTATTTCATGCAATATAATGTTTCTTTATTTATCCTGCATGTAAGCGCTACTTCGATAATAAATGCACTGGCTGTAAATACAGTTTTGATAGCACAGTGGCATTTAAAGGGACATGCCGAGTAGACAAACGACAATTAACAATGTACCATGCTAAGGCACTTCAAGCAAGGGGCAGCGTACAGACATCACTGGCAAATCATGCATGCCCCACGCTATCTGAGACATACAGTGTATAAAAACAGCAGCGTGCCTGATAATTAAAACGGTATTTCTCGCGTAACGTCAAAATTGAATGTGGATACGTCATGAATATCTTTAATCGTGCTGCATTTAGGAACTTTTTGTCTGGTCAACATATTTGGTATACTGTCATACACAGCTGCATTGAGCTTAAAGAATCAGTTTAACCCATCTATTATTGACACTCCACCTCCTCCCCTTCGCTCACAACCCCCCCCCCCCCCCAAAAAAAGCAACGACAAACAAAACAACAACAATAAAAAACACGTCAACGCCAAATCCCGGTATTGCACAATGTTTTTTTTTTTACCTAATTTGTATTGTCATCTACTGTCTGATATCTTCAATCAGATCTTAAATCGACGAATATTAATATTTCAAATTATAACTTATGAAGACTTTCAAGATTTAATGATTTTTTTCCTGTGGTTATGCCTTTTGAACGCACGCAGTAGGGCAGAAGGGCATGCTAGCAAATTTCCGCTAGCGTATGTCTCGAATTTAAATTTGATTTAGTATTCATTACATTATGTAAATACAGGCAACCTGATGAAAAATAACATGGACTATAGAAATAGGTTTGTAATATAAACATGAGTTTTAAATTTGTTTTATGGTTTATTTACTAAGACCGGTGAGTGTTGCAAATTGAAAGCAACAATGACATAGAATGACAAAAAAATAATTATACAAAGCCTTAATGAAATGCCAGCTGTTTTATATTGGAACAATTCTTTTTAGTCTATATTTCATTCTGTCCAAAATGGGATAGCTGCAATCAGTTTGAATGGCAATGCACGTTTAGTTATAAGTGCAATATCTGTATTATGTAAAATCTAATATCAGTCAAAAGAACCATAAATTATTCTTAATAAAATACTTGTTCGTTATGTTGATTTAATACTAGAAGATAATTCTGGTCCTTTACTGGCTTTAGAACCTAAGTACTGAATTTGATATAAGGAATAGGTCATATCCTGTTTTATACTAAACTAGGTTAAAAGCGAGTTACTTTAGGAAGGGTCGTGATTCACTATCCCAGTTTTCAACGTTAACCAATTTGCCTACGTGCATGCTTGCACCACCTACTGAATGTGGGATCTAGAATGATGACATTGAACATAATTTATCAACTAATTTGGCAAGACAGATGAGACCGTTTCTGAACAAGTACGAGTTGCAACCATTATCGACATGTCCAGGTGCATGTCATCCCGGTTGTAAGGTCAATACCATATATATGTTGCAGTACCGGCCAGGGATGGCGGCCAACATTATAGCATAAAAAACATCACCATCCCTTCTAACGGTACTACCACCTATTTTAATCACTGAAACTTTGCACGACACAGACACTAAGAATTTAGCAAAACATCTACTTTAATGTCTTCGAAGATCAGGTAAACTTATATCAGCAATGCCTTATGTACAAATTAAGGCATGCAACTCCCTCATATTTAAATAAGTTTAGCATGCCATTCTTCGAGAAGTGAAGTCAGTGCATGCACTTTTGCTATCAATTGGCACACAATTGTACACATTTAGAACCTTTTTCTTTAAGTTGGAAATGCAAATTTAGCATAAATTAGATTGAATTCTTGTTTGATACAAATATTATCTCAATATTCACACAGTGAGTCCATGATTGTCTAATATGTGTGGTTATGTTCTTTGTGATTCAAGAGTATTCAAACTGTATTGGAACGTATATGCGTTTTTAAAATAACCATGATCTACGTCCCTGTAGTTAAAGTTATATATCTTTCAATTGCTCTACATATAGTTTGTAATTTAACATCGTCATTGAATTAAATCAATCACTGAAATGTACTGAAAATATTAGTTTCTAAAGTCACTTCAATTACCTAATAAACAAGAGTTTCTTTTTATTCAAAAGTAAATGTTGTCCTTTTAACAATAATTTATGCTTAGTCGTCTAAGACAAAACACTAATCTATAAAACTTACCGAATATAAAAAAGGTCATCGACGTACAATCAAGCAATATTATGATAATTTGGATTGAATGAATACTATAAGTATACAACAAGTGAAGTTGAATGCTTGGAAGGAAAAATTTCACATAAATATAGACATATATTGAGGTTCCAAGAATGGTCAAACTAGGTTTAAGGAGACGAACAATTTTTAAAACCAAGAACCATAAAAGCCCTGTCAAGAGCAGCAAGAGAGCATGGGAAAGAGCATAAATTATATTATCAAGAACATGGATATCCTGTATGGTCAGCATGTAAAGAGATGACGTGCTAAAATGTCTTCATATTAAAATGACCTTGACCAAGGAACTTTTATGTAGGCGACCATCATCATAATAAACAATGTATGGTCAAATGAGGGTATTGTGTGTAATCGAGCTAACGGCCGCAAGTAATTGACAATACATCTTCATTTGCCATAATGATACAACGCTGTGCGTAATTATTCTTGGAAAAGATGGACTGAATGTAGCTCATGATTGCTGAAATAAAGCTACACTATAAGGATAGTATTACCTAAGAATATAAGGGGGGATAAAACCGCTATTTTATGAGAAGTTGGTAGTACAAAGCCTTAATAAGGAATATATTATGTCATGTGTATTTATAGGAAAATCCCAATACGGGAAACTGGAGTCAGTTGGTGTTAGAACAACCCGGAAAGGCCGTACAACGATCGGTCAAAAATATTATATTTTGTGGTCGTGTATACAGTTGTACAATTTGCTTGTTTTTGTGTGATTTACAAGGTTGGTTTTAATACAAAATCTCACAGCATTACAGTTTTCATTCTCAAATTATACATAAGGTGATGCCTTTTATAACTGTAAGCAAGGGCAGTTTTCATGGCAACAATTTTATGAAAGTAATTTGATATCTCGTTTGCCAGTATTCACATGATTATGATGTTTCGTAAGGCAAAACATTTAAATGCAAAATCATGTATCTAACATTAAATTTCAGATGTTGCATTAATTAATTGTTTATTATGGAGGGATTTAAATAAAAGAATGCCTGACAAAATAATGAAAATACATCGGCTGCACGACATGACCTTTGAACGAATAATATAGATCATCGGGAGTGTGCAAGAATTGCAGTATAATTGTTAGCTACACAATGTATACAGATTCTCTCTGTATGCACTGTCTGCGTTTATGTCAGATTAACAGCTTTTTGCATGCTTTCACTGAATTATTTGCAGTTGCTTCACACGCAAACATGTCAAATATGCGGCTAGAACAGTTGTGTATTTACTTCAGGGTAAACGTTTTCAGCGCCAGCACAATTTGACAATGATTTTACATCGCAAGGTTAAAAAGGAAGTAAATTGAGTCAACTACACGAAATACAGGAAGGTGTAACCAACCACCGCCTTACCTTCCGAAAACCTCCATTTTCTACCGAATGGACATAATTAACTAATTGTGTAGCAAAACGTATTTGCGAACCGCGAAATAACCTCTTAAGTCCGGAGTTCTCCATTAAAAGTCTTTAAATATCGCATACCAAAAAGAGGGTTTGCCGTCATAGCACCATTTATTAATATGCGGTTATTGTAATTGATGTCATGAACAGAAGCATGATGAAGTATCCTGAGATATAAGACAAAATACATGATCACATCAACATGCGCTTTATATAACAATAACTGAAACAAAACGGCAATCTTTCAAATATGGATAAAACGAAATGGAGAAAAACATTCAAAATCTTCTCTAACATTTTTATAAATACTTTCTCTATTTAAGAATTTCCAAAATGATTTTTTATGAAAGCCGACTTTTTTCGGGCAAGATTGTTTATGTTTTCACAAAATGGCTTACATTCGGTAAAACCAATTTAATGTGTCAAGATAAACAAAAGCTAGTACATGCATGACCCCATCATGGTGGATATCAATGTGTTGTATAAAGCAAGTACATGCATGACCCCATCATGGTGGATATCAATGTGTTGTATAAAGCAAGTACATGCATGACCCCATCATGGTTGATATCAATGTGTTGTATAAAGCAAGTACATGCATGACCCCATCATGGTGGATATCAATGTGTTGTATAAAGCAAGTACATGCATGACCCCATCATGGTTCATATCAATGTGTTGTATAAAGCAAGTACATACATGACCCCATCATGGTTGATATCAATGTGTTGTATAAAGCAAGTACATGCATGACCCCATCATGGTTGATATCAATGTGTTGTATAAAGTAAAATGTAGGGGTCGTGCATGTGACACTGCAATATGTCAGTGTTGTTGTTTTATCTAATGCCAATTATTCCAGAAAGATACAAGAAACGAACAAATGGCTTGATGCGTTGAGGTACTGCCGAAACCCTTTGCTGGGTGAGTCTAGCAAATTCGATGTATAGGATAACCAATTCATTTTTGGTTGAAATCACCAGTTATAACATGGCTTACATTTAGCTGTATGTGTCGGATTTGAGCTAACAGAGTAGTATCATTTTTAGTTCACATGTAAGTATTTGTTTAAGATGGTCTGAAGAAGATGATTAGTGCGGACAATGAATAAATACAGTTTTCTTTCACGTATAGAAACTCCACCAACGCAATCATGATCACTAACTTTGTCGAAATGGAAGATTTACAACTTACCTTCCAAGCCAGTGAAATCAGTATTGTTTTTATGAAGCCATGTTTCAATTAATAAAATGGCAGCAGAGCGCAAGGCGATGGTTATCAATGAAATTTATGACAACGAAATGATCTGATGTTGAAAACTGACTCAAATAAAGCATTTTTTCGTTGGAAGTCATTGAACAGCGCCATAGGCTTCGTTTTTGAGATGGTCCATTTATTTCTTCCCAAGAGTGTTGACTGTAGGTTTTGCAGAGCTAAGATTGATCACAAGTAATCCTGCTGCGAGAGTTATAGCTGTACTTGGTGCAAAACAGGATTTTCCACTATCAAAGTGACCATGGATAGAGACGAAAATATCCATGGGATATCCTAGTACATTATGGATCGTACACACCCATGTTAACAAGGGAACTTATACCTTGTTACTCTAAGGGTATTTTTTTGACAAAGAAAGAAGTATCTGATCTCAATATTGGTGTGTAATTGCGGTGCGATTTCAGTTGAAGCAAATATATAGCGAGTTTTGCCTTGCATTATGGCCCACACTAAGATTACCAGACCCGCTTGGCCTATTAAATGAAAGCAGCAACAATTTGCCTTTGGAATCCGTTCTACAACCCCGCTACAACATCAAGAGTTCTGATAAGCATAACGCTTGCGTCAAAGGCTAGCATGACTACTGATGAAATACCTCCAGAAATTTTGAATCCCTTTGTAGTTCAAATGTTTCAAGCTTTTGGTTGCTTTGTCAATATGTAGAAAGGTTTGGCTAATTAAGACTTACCAATTGTTTACCGATAAAATCATCGACAAATGTTTGCATACATTATTGTAGAGTTGTTCCAGATATGTAACATGCTGCGGTGCCAGACTGTAAGAATATGCTTGATATGTCTGTAATATATGTACTGATAGTTAATATAGGTAATATTGTGTTGTTTTTTTATATGCGTTCGCCTGTAAACACTAAATATGATATTTGTCCACAAGGGCCATGGCGTCTGGATGTTATGCAAATAACACTTTAAAAACTGAAAAGAGCTGTCATGTTTGCATCGCATGCATGTACTGAACATATGTGCCAGTTTATTTTAAACTTCCCCCGTGCATTACAAATTAATAGCTCAGACATAGATACTCTATGTGTTAATATACATTAAGTGTGACCTTGACCTTTGTGGATGGATCGTAGCTCTTGCGTCTTTATGTACTGAACACACGTGCCAAATAATTTTAAACTACTCCGATCATGACAAAATTTATAGCCAGGACATGACCTACTTTACTCAATAACGTTCCAAACACGTGTGCCTAGTTATTTCAAATCCCTCATTGCATGACATAAGTTATAGACTAGGCACGGAAAACTGGACGTATGGACACACAGACGAACGGATGGGCCAGTTTTAATATGCCTACCTTCGAGGGCAAAAACATTGTCGTTATCAACGCACTTGCGTGACACACTGCATCCGGAATCCAGGTCAGTTCATTGTTTGCAAACAATCGGCTTTCCTTTCAAGGTTGCACAAGGCAGATATGGTGAAATTGGTGAGTAACAGGCTAAAATGTCATATTTACATTCTGTGTAATTTGTCAAGTGTTCGTTTTTGTTTTGCAATCCAGGGGTACTAAGATTTATTGTAGTTTAATTTGTCCGTTTCTAAATAACAATGCTTTAAATCCCTTAAAGGATCAATTAGAATTGTTGTTTGATTGACTGACTTTCACTGTACTACATGTAAGTAAAGAAGAGTGTTTTTGTTTTAAATTATATTGTCTTCAAAAAATAATGCTTTGTCAGCTAAGATACAACATCTACACCTGCAACGTTTGCAAACACAATGTAAGGTCATTCAGAATATAAAATAGGTTTGTAGTGGACTTAATATAAAGTAATATCACTTGGAAATAAATATAACCATGTATAAAGAATCAAAGAATGGTCATAACTAATTTCAATAGGTGTCATTAATCAAACGCCCTGGTTCATAGAAAACCAAGAGCCTCGAACTTAAAAAGCATTTATAGAGCATACACGGTGGAGAACCCACGTGACTTATTTGGTAAAGTGCACGGCAACAAATGTCAACAAATCTCGATTCAGGTAAGGTTTTTAAAGATAACTTTCTTAATATTTGGAGAATTTTTGTGAAATAAAGACCATAAACCCCGCATTTGAGGGTAAAGAAAGCAAGCCCAAGAGCCTAGAAAGTCTGAGCAAGTGCATATAAATCCTGTTAATAGCATAGAAAGAATGTTAAGAGCATAGCAAGCCTGGTGAAAACAAAGAATGGTCAAAAGCATAGAAATTATAATTAAGAGAAAAGAAAGCCTGGACAAAAGCCGAAAAAAAACGCAAAGAGCATACCAGGAGTTAAGAAAGCGTGTTAAAAGTCTAGTAAATCTTGCCAAAGGCCGAGAAAACCGGCAAAATACATAAATTGCCTGGTTAAGAGCAAAGAAAGCCTGTCAAAGAGCTTTGTTAGCCTAGTCAATAGCACAGAAGGCCTGAAAATAGCATAGAAATGTTCGTATCCAAATGTGTTGAAGCCCTGACCAAATTTCGAAGAAAAGCATAGCTAACAACAACGAAAATATGGCTAGGAGAATATAAAGTCAGCCAAAGGTTAAGAATGCATGGTCAAGTGCATAGAAAGCCTAATCATAAGTCTGACCAAGAGCAAAGATAGTCAAGAGCGTAGAAGGCCTAAATCAAAGATTTCCTGTTCAAAAGCAGAGAAAGGTTGGACGATGGCATAGAAAGCATAGTCAAGAGAATAGGACACCTAACCAAAAGCAAAGTAAGCCTTGCAAAGAGCGAAGAAAGCCTCGCAACGAACATAAAAAGCCAAGCCAGAGGCAAATCAAGCTTTGTCAAGAGTTTAGCAAGCATGGCCAAGACCAATGTAAGCCTGGCCAAACTGCTTAGAAGGCCTGGCCCAAAGACTACAAGTCAAGTCAACTACTAGCTAAGTATAAAGAAGGCCTTATCAAGAGTCTAGAAATCATATCCACAACAGAATGTCTGCCCGATTGCCACAAAATGCCTTGATGGTTTCAACAAGAGCAAAGAGCCTAAAGAGCTCAGCTATGAGCCAGGTCAAGAACTTGAAAAGCCTGATTAACCATCGGTGGCTTTAAATATGAATCAACTCATCCCCAAGCACAAGAGAAGGTGAATTGTTTATAGCGAAAAAGGTTTGTGTTTTCTATACTCCAAACAAATACGCTAGGCATAATTCATCCGACTCATGTAGGATAAATGCATGATCAGTATGTATTAACGTGCATACGTGAAGTATTGTTGGAGGTTCAACTCCCCCGCAACATTGCCTTGATTATTTATTTAAAAGTACACGATTAATCATAAAGTACTGGCAAACAACAACATATGTTATCCAATCAACGTGACATTAAATGCACAAATGGCAACATGTTCTTAATTAAAAGTTTTTATATTTCGATCCGCTACATATTTGTTATGCATGATAATAGTATATGTAAACATACGTATTGACACTAGCTGATTAATGTCAGACATAAGTCAGGAGGTGGACACGACAAGCCTACATACGACTTTTCGGGTCTACATTATTCGGTTTTTGGTTGAGTAAGTGCACGTCCTATCTTTCGACTCCTCACCATCCCCTCTAACGGCAAATCCTGGATAACAGCATAATGACAAAGACCATTTTAGCGCATGCTTACCTGTGGTTTATTGAAATATAACGGCGGTGGATTATATCTCGATAAACTCACCGTTTGAAACAGGGAGTTAATGGAAATATATTTTTACACTGTTTTCTCAGTTTTTGTTAGTTTAATTGTAAAAATGGGGACATGAACGCATACAACAAAGGGAATAAAATGAAATGAAGTTATTTAATTTCGTTCCCGGTATGAAGTAATTTGGTTGAAAATTCTTGCTGACAAAAGATCAGATCGCAGATTTTCATATTTCTGTCCGAAAATTAATGTTTTACGGCTTCAACGTTTAAGAACAATGCATTAAACATCATTTTTGTTCTTAAGTATAAAAATCTGCGTTCTATTTCTTTGTCAACAGTCTTATATAACTGGTTTCCATAAGTTTTCGCAAAAAATGGCTCGTTCCAAGACAAAAAATAAAAAAAGTTGTCAAACGTTCAATCTGTGAAAGTGCAGATTTAAACCCAAACAAACAATTATCTTCTTTATGAAACATACAAGGAAACTCTGTTGAATAGTTATGGTTCTATTCTGCATCCATCGTCCGGAAATTAGGTCCGAAAATACTGTTAACCTCATTCCATACATTTACTAACGGAAGATAACCATAGCAGAGGCAAAAAAAACCAATCCTGAAAACCCTTAAATTCAAATTGAGAATGAGTGTTTCAGGGGTACAAAGCAGGGCGAATGGGCTTAAATTGTTTTCAAAACCAATTATATCCATTCCAAGGTACTTCTCGGATCTAAATGTCAACGATCATAGAAGCATGCGACGTATATATATATACCATTGGCTGCATAACAAATATGATATTGCCATCCTTATAAGGTGTTGTTGAAGTGTTTCGATAGCTATAGGAAATGAACACGTATCTTCATTCTTCACCTATGACAGAAGTATTAAGATCAAACACTGAGGCTGTGGCTGTGATCCTTGTCTTGGATCAGGAAGTTCAAATATATCGTGTTACAAATGTTCAACTTAAATGTATAAAATTGTAAGAATAAAATTAGAACTAAACATTAGGTCGTGACGAAACAATGATAAATATATGATAAATATACCCCCCCCCCTTTAGAATAGCACATTAATAACAGAACTTGATATGCAATATCTAAATCGGTTTAAACACTTATAGAATTCTACTAGTGTAGAAAAAATATGAATAGGTTCCAAAGGGATATGGGTTAAATACTCTGGGTGTAATGTGTTGACGGACTTCAAGGTCATCATAAATGACCTTGATCCATAGGAATAAATATATGTGGGCGAGCAACATCATTAAAAATGTATAATTTATGATCACATGTGGCTTTCCGTGTATTCGTGCCAACAGCTGCCAGTAATGGACAATATATCTCCATTCTGTCGTAATGATACCACGCTGAGCGTAATTAGTCTTGAAGAGAGATGGACTGAATGTAGCTTCATGAAATATAAGGCGAGAGTAAAACCTGTTATTTTATGGAGAGTCTGGTAGCACACAGCCTTAATTAGAAATATGTTATGTACAGTTTATCTATGGGGAAATTGCAATACAGGAAATTTGAGTCAGTTGGTGTTAAAAATCCCAGAAAAGGCATTGATCTCTGTGTCAATATAAGATATTTTGTCAGGAAACACTGATACACAGCTGTAAACTTGTAGAACAATTATAATAGGTAACTGATGGAACAATGTATAAGTGATATATGGAAAAGGTATGGTCGTTTTGGCAGGTGGAAACTTCCGTTGTTAAACAATGTATATTATTACATGACTTCCTACATTAATTACCGGTCAATAGTTTATGCTACATGAACAGTCAGTAGTTCGGTACCCGGTCAGTAGTTCCGAATATTCTTGTTGAGAAAATAGTTTCCAAGCTATAAGAGTCATTTTATTGAATTAATGTTTATTAATGTTTAAATAATGAAAATGTACATCACTAAAACATCTTATAAGAAGCACTTTTACCAGGCTTCTTTATAGCTGTTGTCCTCAGACTAAGTAGAATGTCTCTAAACGAGTTTAGCTAAAATGCGTTGAATGGCCATAGATTGTAAAGGGATCTACTAGTCGAAAATGTGCTTGCGTGGAAGTATTTTGCAATGGACACAGGATGATATCGTCGTCAAACAACTTTATTTAGCGGAGAACATGGGATAACTCTCTTCTTTAACAACATAATTTGGGATGAATTTGATACAAGGTGAAAATGTCCTGGAGCACAACTATTTGCGTATAGCGGAGAATGTAGAACATTTTCTTGAACATCATTATTTTATTATCATCACACAGGATGATATCTCGTATACGAACAGCTTTATTGGCATAGAACACATACTAACATTTTATTTGTTTTCTTGAAAAACATAACTTGGCAATATTTTCATATAAACACAAGGTTGAAATGTCCTGATTGACATTGAACATTTTATTTAAATAAAATAATTAAATTAAATAACGGAAAATATTGTCACAAACATGACATTAATGAGCAAGTCGTGGATGAAGGGAAACGTGACATGAGTAGATAGAACCTTTCACCACTCGAAGTAACATACATACTAGACTTACAGGAGCGAGTTGTTATAAGATGTCACACCATGATTGAACAAATTTACTATCTTTGACATCTGCCATACTTATAACTAAGATCATGGCTAGGCTTTAGGCCGCAGTGAATTAAATAAGTTGTAAAATGTTGAATCATACAAATGTGTAGAGCGCATGTTGAAGAAATGATGTTAAAGAGTTACCAAGATTTTCTTTCAAAAAAATTACCTTTCAAATGGTTTCCTATTCAACATTATTTAGACTTGATTCCGAGAACATTCACTATTTTTTTCAATGAGAGACTATATAAACAAATAATAATAATTTATAAAAAATAGTCACAAATCATGCATATATAAATTTATTCGAACTGAAGCTATTATGATATACAAAGTTATAAAATAGATTTAGCCTATATCATGAAAAGAAGTTACCAACATATTAATTTATGTACATGTTAATAGTCCACCATCCTTTTTTTCCTGGAAACAACTATTGTTTATCAAGTCTGCATCCGCATCTTCGTATTACTTGCATCGCGCCAACAAAATTGATCTTAGTGCAGTAGATTTTCCTGAAAATTTCCCTGATCCAAACACCAATACTTTCATGAACAAAATGTAACCTATAAGAAAATGTAGAGTTGAGTTGTTTCAACTTTATATGATAAATTTTCCTTGACATGTTCATGTTGCTTTTCTATCATCATTTGTTTGTGAAAATACCATTCTAGTGCTTGCCAAAGTTATCTCTCAAAGGCATACAGCTAGTCAGCGAAATGGACATACGTACTTAAATAATAGTTATTCCTAGTAACTAATAATGATACTAGTACATGGTGTTGCAGTTATCAACTAATCTGTTGATGTGGGGTTGATGTCGGGTATATGTGTGGGTAGGGGTGGGGGTGGGGTCAATATATTATCACAGGCTTGGTGTCGTCATCGGCGTCGTGGTACAACAACTTTATAATAAAGCAGAAACCCCGTTCAAGGCGGTCACTTGAAAATGGGTAAAATACAAGTGAAAATAAACGTAATGTGAAGCGTTAACAATTGATGAGTAATGCCCCTCAATTTATGGACTGAGAAAAACTGGCGTTGTTCTCATTTTACATTTATAATCATATTTATGTATATATAACACATGTCCAACTTGATTGACACGATGCTATATATGTTTTGCAACTCAAGTTAACAAGACATTATCATTTCTTTTTCATTTAACATTGAAACTTACTTAAAGTCATTAAAATGTACAAAGATCATTTGGGCGAGCATTGGGCCACACGAATCAAACGGAAATTTGAGTATCATTGATGATATTTCAATGAGCCCTTATTTAAATCTGTACAAATTTTAGACCGCATGGTGAACACAATTTCAAAATTGACAGACTTCTTAAGACACTTCCTTATTCTATTTTTTATTCAAAATGACGCACTCCGATAATTTTATTCCCTACATGTGCCGGTATTTTCTTTGTAGTTGACGGCAGGACCCTATGCGAATTATCATACAGATGGGGATCCCCTAAACAGAGCTTAATAGGGCAGATAATGACTATAAAAGGCGGGCTAGTGGTTGGGTCTTGTCGATTAAAAAGTTACCAAAGGGTCAAGCGTTGAATAAAGGCTCATTCCCATGTGAATTAATGAACCTTTGTCTAGATTTCAGTCATAAATAGCGTGATATTTTTCATCTTTATGAATTTCCGCTTTCGCTAAAGCTTTTTGAATTGATGGTAAAAACGAATTCGGTTTATAAAAAATATGTTAATTGAATACACGTGCTAGGGTGAACACGCTTTTACTAGAAACACGTGCCTAGTTTTATGACCAATGGATAATATGATATAGGACAGAGGGTGGTCTTCTAGATATTGCACATTTTTAAGAGAAATAAGCTCATAAATTTCACGGCCCAATAAAAGTGTATTAATCTTGAGTCGAGAAAGTATCTCGAAGGTTACGAGCGATGCATGAAGGGTGACAATTCCTTTAGGCTTACATACATCAGTATCAATACCCATTCCGGCGTAAAATCAGAAATAAGCTCCCTTGGACTATTAAACAAAAGTTACCATTTGGCATGCATCTCGCGACTGTTACTGTTACGGTTAACATGTCAACAGCTCATAAATCAGATATCAGTACTCCAGCGCAAACTGAACTGAAAGTGTGTCTTTGTTTACGCAGGCGCTTCGATTGATGCATGCGATGATTAACTGACCAAAATGACCATATCTATAATTATGTCATTGTTCTATACAGCGTTGATCAAGAGACATTTGTTCTACGACCAGCCTCTGTAAATAAACGGGCAGCTGGCTCCATGGCTTTGCGATTCCTCCATGGACCATAAATCATGAACAGGACAGCTTATCATAGGGTTGGTGATAAAATGACATTTGACAGAGGTGCTGAAGTGTGTTTATCCATTTATGTTTACTGTTAATGCCCTATGCACACGATTTTATCTGGGATGCAATCGATCTGGTATTTGAATATTTGTTGATCAAATTGACCAAACACTGACCAGTGTCATTGGTCAAAAAGTCGGTCGCTTATGTGAAATTGACCTCGGAGATTAGGAATTCGAAATTCTTTGCATTATACTAAGTAAACAAAATATTTCACATGCTTACAGCAGCTTATGAATGGACTCAATAGTAAACAGAATGCATCCTGGTAAAGCGAAATATCTTCTTCTGCACAGCAAACATCTTCGGAACAAAAACCGCCAATGATAAATCATTACCGCCTGTTCAATCTATCAGTTGTAAGGTTGTTGTTTTTCCTGTTCCGAGATGACGTATTAAATAATGGCGATCTAGATCTTTTGCATTTAGCCTTCAAAACAAAATCAGTGCATTATTTTGCACCGACATTTCGCTTTCTTTTAAAGACTGTGGAAACAAATGTAAAAGTACAAAGGCAAATAATATGAACAAAGCACTAGCGGGTCAAATTTTACATTTTATTTCAATCTCGCAGAAAAAAAGTAACAAAATGCGCCCAAAATGCACCATTTCGGACCAGAAATTGTTACATGTTTCTTGGGGAATACCCGCATCCCACTTACAACACTGTTAACCAAATAAATTTAGGTTCTGAGAGAGGGGCGCAAGTCAAAAGGTTACACCCCTAAGATACCCCCTCTAACGTCGAATCCTGGACCCGCCCCTGCAGAGAAACCAATTGGTTTGATATCATCTTTTTGGTAAGTGTGAAACGGAATTTCGTCATAAGCACAGATTCACGAGTGTCGAGCAATTGATTACATTTACATTATTTTCCGAAATGAGAGAACCATAAATCTGTCATTCTTACCCCTTAATTATGTGGGACCTCCCCTGGGCTTATCATAGTTTAATTGGATGAACTTCCGTCCCCGATCAATTCTGAAAGTGTTTCGCTAATGACTTGAATGTCTCAGAATATTATTTAATTTCACTTTAATACCTTCAATTTGAACTACATGTAACATTTGAGTTCAATATGTGAACATGTATTAATGTGTATACAAGTACATGTGAACCCATTAAAACATTTCAATCATGTATCGTTATTATCAAATTTTATGATACTCTTCCCTTTCAATATTAATGAGCATCAATTGTGTTTGATGCATACAAAATCATTGAGTTTCAAACTCTGATAGTAAAATGTATATAATATATTCATAATTACAAATCAATCGAAGAAAACACGTGTATCGTTTTCATGTATGCTAATATTTGTTTTGAATAATTGCGATAAATTATTTTGTATATGAATCTGCCGAGTAATTGTCATTTTTAAGGTTATTTCTTATAGAGATAATAAACATCTGTTCATAATATGAGAATTTTTGGGTTCGGTGATAAAATCGGTAATGAATATCGTGTGTGAATGAATTATTTTACAGCAAGATGAACAGACTGACAATTAACGATTTTCACAAAAATAACGTATATATTATTCAATGTTTCCCTATAAATTATAATATAAAAAAAGAAAATACCCATGGGAGTTTTCTTTACTACTTACACATATAAGTTAAAACATAAACTTTACTGTAAACGGCAAAATGGTTTAAAATTTACATATAAATAAATGGTGTTTACATACACATATACATTATATTATTGTCGACATTATCCTTGATAAAAAAATAAACCTCCGGCATAGGTAATTACGATATGAGGGTTTCTCGACCGCAACTTCAAAGGATCTGAACAGATCAGCGAATATTGATGAATTACCCTCCGATTTGAACTATGGCTCATTTGGGACATAATTCAGCTCGTAAACAAGTAAGGCCAAACCAGTGAGGCCATTTGTTTACATATAAGGTGGCAGTATCAGTCATAAATGCCGAAAGTATTTGTTTTGGATATAAGTATATACATCTCTATGTCTGTTTTCCCCTATTGTGTATATACAATTATATAAATAATATATATATAAGAGAGAGAGAGAGAGAGAGAGAGAGAGAGAGAGAGAGAGAGAGAGAGAGAGAGAGAGGGGGGAGGGGGGGAGCAATTACCATCTCTGACTGATGGGACATAAACATATATTAAACATATATTTTGTTACTTTCAAGAACTTTTTGATGCTAAATGAAGTCATAGATGTGGTGTGGCCTAGATGTGGGTCCGATTTGAGTGATTTCGCGTATGTGATTGACGTTTCACCTCGTTTCAATTAACCTATTTTGATGGATGTTTGGCCAAGTGCCTCATTAGCAATTACAGTTTGAGCTGGGTCGTATTTCCACGCAGTCTGATGTGATTTATTCGACCGTTTGAAGATATCTAGACAACTTAATGCTTAGAAAATGTTCGTAAAAGTCACTGGAAAGCTTTGACATAGTACGTTGCTAAAAGGCCACGTCCGTTAGAAAGACGTACATGTATATTCAATGGGAAAAAAACGACATAAACATCAGAGGAACGCATTGTCATATTGTATACTTGTCCTGATAAAAAGCACCCGTCGTGCTTGAGCTGAATGAACATATTAATAACATCTTCCTTATTTTGCACTTTGTCACCCCAACAATGCGTTAAGCTTACGTGTATAGTATTTATGGTACAAAACAATAACGTGTTCTACCTTGCCGATTATGCGTCATTCAATTGTACCCCCCCCCCCCCTCCAGCGCCAGGTCTGGGAAATAGCGGGACTTTGACTTTCGGTCCAGCCAATCCAAGGTAAAATCCCCGACCTACGGGTACAAACTGCTGGTTTAATCCCCGCCAAATGCTCTGGGACATCCTAGGTTAGGCATATTTCCCGCTATTTTCGGCGCGAAAACAAAGCCACCGCAGTCACTTGGCACTGCCGGGGCACCTGAAGGAAAATACACGGCCCATTTCCCCCGCCATCCGCCGGACCTGGGGGCGTGTTTAAATTAAATTAAAATGTTGTACAGTGCATACAAACGGAAGCCTTACCAAAACTACTACATTCCCTTTCCTCCCCCAAAGTGTTCAATAGTCCACATCTGCGCGAGTCACCATATATATATAATGTATGTAAATGCGAACTAAGTACATCATTGAGGGTGTGACCCCCTCTCCCTTAATGTACTAACTCATTTTCTCCCCGATTCCTGCGTACCAATATTAACAACTACGTTTGAACTATGTCGAGAGTCTGCGTACCGAATGATGTCGAGTTTTTAGTTTCTGCGTACTGCGTATAGTCCTTGTAGATACCGAGAACACAATAAATACAACGTGTTAACGTCTCTAAAGGGCGGGGATAGCCTCATTAATAAAGCAAGAGTTCCATATACAAAAGGTACATCCATAACATGATCAATACTATCGAAAAAACAATGGGCACTCGAATCAAGGTAAGCTTGGTGTTGCAATATTAATCAATGCATGATCCTGGTATTAAATGCTATAACATTAATTGCAAACGTATAGCGGGCTTGGTTCGCAATCTCAGGAGGGAGCTGATGTGGAAGAACTGCCATTACACCTCCCCATCTCCAGAAAATATTTTTTTGATATATCATTACATTTTCGTGTTGTACAGCATTGCTCACTGCCCAGAAAACCACTCTTTAATTGATCAAAAAGTGTGGTATTACTACACGAAATTGACGTTGTCTCAAAACCAGGCACCAAAAACATCATTGCACAGTTAAAGCTGCACTCTCACAGATTGAACGTTTTGACAATTTTTTTTGTCTTGGAATGAGCCAATTTTTGCAAAAATCCATGGAAACCTGTTATATCAGACTGCTGACAAATATTGGATGGCAGATTTGTATATTTAAGTTCAAAAAATGATGTTTTATGCATTTTTCTTAAACCGTTTCTACAGGTACAAGAAAAATGCATAAAACATCATTTTTTGAACTTAAGTATAGCCATAAAACATAATTTTCGAACGGAAATATGACAATCTACGATCTGATTTTTTTGTCAGTAATCTTATATCATTGGTTTGCAGATATTTATGAAAAAAGTTGCTTTTTCCAAGACAGAAAAATAAAAAGTTGTAAAAATGGTAAATCTGTGAGAGTGCAGCTTTAATAGTATGTGTTTTATGTCACAAAAATCCTGCCCAAGTACTTGATCATGGGGGAAATATGGCATCAATGACTCCCTGTGGGGAGATCATGGCGTTCACTGGCGTAACGTGATTACTGTCTTTTGGAGTTTTTGGAGACACTAGAGAAATCAATGGACAGTCGCATCATGCGAAATTCATATTGCAATATTAATCAATATAGCACAATAATTATCATGTATGGTCTGATAAACTTTGGAATACGGGTCTGAAAGGAATGAAACACAGTTATGTTGCCGGTTCCTCTCATTCGGAACTCCTCGGCCATTTTTATAGAAAACATCTTCGGATGTATTTGGACAAATTTACATACTCAAAAAGCGGTACGTTTAAGTCCGCTGCAAGTAGATCGCGTAGTATTTTATTTAGCAATTAAACTTTATGACTTAAGTCTCGGGAATCTTAATTATGTTTGCAATAATACACTTCACTGGCAATCAATTTAAACTTAGATCAATAAATACAACCCTAAAACACTACATTTAATTAATGATGTAAATAAAAAAAAAATCGAACTACTTCAACTGATGTACCGGCATACATCCGAGGTTGTATTCGATTTAAATGGCCGAGGAGCACCGAATGCGTTTCCACTATAGTTAAGGTCACATCTAGTACGGATGGGTGTTGTTGGGAAATAAACGTATCACGATATTTCCATCGCATATAGCGATATATTGTTTGAAGATTAAAATGAAGATTTTGTGAAAATGTATGCTTATTTCATCATTATCCATCTCTTGGTCATTATCTTTTATAGTTGACGGCTTGTGATAATTAATAAAATAATAGTTATATGTCTTTGACTGACTTGCTATTTTATATGCCTTTACAATTTTGACAGACAAAAGCAATAAACGAAGTAGTGTCATACACTATAAATGGTTAATAAGAATATACTAGTGAATTAAAGATTATTTTTTCCACATTGAATAAAAGAATGGATGAGTCAAGAGTTTAAATATGCATATGTATGGTATGAAAAAAAACAAGCACATATCGATATTCCGTCGATACATATCGATATATATATATCGCTGCTGCTCCGTATCGTTATGTAGCGACTAATCGATGCTGTCACACACCGTCGATACATATCGATATATATCGCTGCTGCCCCGTATCGTTATGTAGCGACTTATCGATGCTGTCACACACCGTCGATACATATCGATATATATCGCTGCTGCCCCGTATCGTTATGTAGCGACTTATCGATGCTGTCACACACCGTCGATACATATCGATATATATCGCTGCTGCCCCGTATCGTTATGTAGCGACTTATTGATGCTGTCACACACCGTCGATACATATCGATATATATCGCTGCTGCCCCGTATCGTTATGTAGCGACTTATCGATGAACACCGTCGATACATATCGATATATATCGCTGCTGCCCAGTATCTTTATGTAGCGACTTATCGATGCTGTCACACACCATTTATATCTAGACATGCAGACATCTCCATGGTGATATTCTTTCGTCTGACAAACCATTCCATATACGACTAAGTATGTTACATTTTAAAAATTGCAGTTTATTACTGCATTTATTAACTGCTTATAATGGAAAATAGTAATTAGTAAATGTGTAAACAACAGAATGTCTTTCAACAAACAATCTCAATAAATCGGCCACACGAAATGACCAATGAACGAACGATACACTAGTTGATCTTAGAGTTGTGCATGTATCCTTCTAAATCCGTTAGCTGCACAATAGTTGCAGGTTTGCCTCTGTATGCACTATCTGTATGCACTTTCAGCGTGCACTGGGTTATGTTTACAATTTTGAAAAAGTTATTTTTGATTTATTTGCAATTGCTTCATGCACAATGTCAAACATGTGACTAGCACAGTTTGATTCAGGTAAAATGTGCGGAGCAAAAAGCCTTTTAATAGAATACAACCTACTTTTCCAGCCATTGCCATTGAAGATAAGCAATGATTTAGTACTAGCCTTAATCATTGAAAAAAGGTCTTTGTATGTGATTAAAGGGCCGCCTTTTGCCTCTCGCCATTTACAAACTTGCTGCATCAGGTTTTGCGTTGACAATATGTCAGCCAATGATGTTGTATTATAAGTCAGTTAGATGACCTGAAATAAAATCGTAATGATAAAGAAAAGCTGGTTTGTTACGATTACTCAGCCAATTATAAATCATTAAGATTTTACTTCATGTCACCTACCTACTTCATAGACTATGCACCTTTCGATTAAGAAAAAAATGGACGGCAACTCCGTGAACAAACAATGTGACAAGGTTCTGACGCTACAATGTTCAAAGACATGAAGATAAGCCACCTTAACATAATCTAAGACGTTGGAACCCCCCTCTACCCCATTGAAAACCGAATACTTCTCAAGTTTCTACATATCTAAATCAATAGTAAACTTTTTTGCAAATCTGCCTACTAGATAATGCAGCCAAGGTTTGAGTTTTTGTATACTGCGTACCAGCTCATGTCCCATGTACTGCTTACCAGCTCATGTACCATGTTCTTCTTAAAAAGCTCATGAATACTGCGTACCAGCTCATGTCCCATGTACTTCTTAAAAAGCTCATGAATACCACGAACGGGGGTAAACCATTTAATATTTGGCGGTTAACACAATTGGCATCATGTTCTCAAGAATAGAAACATTCATTATATTTCAAGAAGTTGCTCAAGACAACTTAGACAAGACACGCGATAACCACAACATGCAACGTATGGCATTTACTCCTAGATTTCGTGACACAAAACGTTAATCTTCACTGCTAAAACGTTAAAAAACACAATCGATGACAGCGTTTAAAAGTATTCTTGAAAACTCCATTCTTTTCTCCTGATCTCTCTTTAAGAATATTCAAACGTTATGCTTCTATAAAAGCCTATTTTCATAGTTCAAGATTGTTTATGTTTTTGTTATCTCAAAACGGCTTAAGTACGGTAACATTATTCATGGTTTTTTTCGAAAAGGGAGATGGAGAAAGATTATAATAATACTCGTTCTTATCAAAACACTTGAAGGCTCCATGCATTCCATGAATTCCGAAACCAGGTCACCGCGTTGTTTACAAACAATAATGTTTTTTTAGGCTGCAAAAGGACGATACGATGAGTAATTCTTGCAAATCAATAGCCTGTTCAGCAGTGAGCTAGAAACCTATATTTACTATATCCTGTGGAAATTGTCAATGTTGTTGTTTTCGCAATGCCCGTCCATGCAGAGACCTTGTATCTGGTTCATCGAGCAATGTGCTACTTGCCCAAACTCTTCTCATTTATTTTGTCAGTTTTAGAGGTTTGTCAATATCATCTTTGTTTTTGCTTTTCGTCCAATGTAAATTGATGCTTTTTGTATATGTGTTTTCAGAAGATCACAAATAAGATTGCCCAGATCCCCAGAGCTCCAACATCGTTGAAAAAAAAAACAATAATAAGAAACATCCGAGTTGTAGTATTGTCACTATTGTGTATACAAAAGTACAAAGAGTATTTGTATTCTACAAATGGTAATACTAAAATCTCTCCTGTTTTTGTCGGTTAATCCAAAGAAAACAGATTAAATTAAACAATACCAGTTGAAGTAGAAGACCAAATCATGTATACATTGACCTATAACATTTAAACATTAATGTACATAATTATATAATATTTATAATAGTAATAAGCCAGATGATCTCATTTCAATCAAACTTTGTTTGTATAAATAATTTATAAATGTAACAATGATGATTTATTGTTTGGTTTGAAGTGGACTACATCTCACCAGTACATGGGAAACACGAATATTACATACATGTATCATAGCGCGCCCTGTGTGGAAAATATCCTCATCAGAGATTGGCGTATTTATAGTTGCTTATCTGCCAAATTAGTCTATTTGAACTTTTAATATGATGTTTTGTTTGCATTCAACGTGCTTGACCCTTTGACTGACGCCATTGAAATCCAAATTAAAACATATTTGCAATCCGCTGGTTAGGGTGTATCTGAACCGTCTCCGTGGCCTTGTGTTTAAGGCGTCCTCCTACGGAGTGGAAGGTCGTGGGTTCGATCACGGGCCGCGTCATGCCGAAAGACTTTAAAAGCTGGTACAAGTAGCTCCCTTGCCTGGCGCTCGGCACTTAAAGGGTAGTGCTTGGAAAAGTGGTGTACTCAGTACTGGTTTAACCCAGGAAAGTAGTATCCCGTGTATCGGTGCTTTACACCGAGCACGTTAAAGAACCAAGAGGTCTTTTCGCGAAGAGCTAGGGGTCGCACCCGGATCTCTTGTATCTCACTCTGTTTCTTCAAGTCTTCCAATGTCTGGATTTGACCGCGAATTGCTGTCACTTCTATCTCATGTCACTTATGGCATTTAAACACAATTTAAGTCGTGATGGCGTCACGGCGGGGTCAAGCAACAATGCAGCCAGTGGGCGCGGGCAGACCTTGATTAACTCAAATAAACAACAAACATAGTGTATCTAACGTCCTATGAATCTTTATCTGTAAGTACATTAATAAATGTCATAATTTGTTTAAGTCTCTATTTCAATTCCTCTCAATTTGCTGTCAATGAGTTATAATATATTTCCTAAAATATAAGAGGCTTTTCTTATTATAAGTGGCATGAATTATGGTACAATGCCATCTCATTATATTCATAAGAACTTACGCACTAAATGCAAAGTGTACATCAAGTAGGGTTTTAACCGTATTATAAATAGTATTAAGTCTAACGGTGCTAGACAAATATGTGAATTTTGGATGCCTGGTCACCAAATGTTAGTTTGGTATCATGCAAAAGTATGTTGTGTGCAAAAAAACAGAAAAAGGTAAAAAAGTAACGAGAATATTAGAACGAACGAGTTCGTTTTAAATATGTCATTTTGCGTCCAATTTCAGTTTTAACAAGAGCAAATATGAAAACTGGTACACTTATTTATAATTTACTAGTTTTAATTTGTTAATTTATTTTGCAAAAGAAGTTATTAGAAACAGCCAGCAAATATTTCAAATCATAAATGAAACCAACACTTTGCTGGCATTAAAACTATCACGAAGGTTCAAGGAGCTTTCGGTGAACTTCCTTATTTCTGTTATCAAATAGCGTAAATTATACTTTCATGTGGTAACTTAAATATTAATTGCAACGGCAAGACATGCTATTTCTAAAAATAGATGTCTTGTTGCTGCAAAGTACGAAATGTTGGTCTATTGCAAGTATAATGTGTGGTGACATTGCTATACTGTGTGTTGACATTGCTATACTGTGTGGTGACATTGCTGTACTGTGTGGTGATATTGTTATATTGTGTGGTGACATTGCTATACTGTGTGGTGACATTGCTATACTGTGTGGTGATATTGCTATACTGTGTGGTGACATTGCTTTACTGTGTGGTGAAATTGCTATACTGTGTGGTGGCATTACTGTGTGGTGACATTGCTATATTGTGTGGGGACATTGCTATACTGTGTGGTGATATTGCTATACTGTGTGGTGACATTGATATACTGTGTGGTGACATTGATATACTGTATGGTGACATTGCTACACTGTGTGGTGACATTGCTATACTGTGTGGTGACATTGCTATACTGTGTGGTGACATTGCTATACTATGTAGTGGCATTGCTATACTGTGTGGTGACATTGCTATACTGTGTGGTGACATTGTTATATTGTGTGGTGACATTGCTATACTGTGTGTTGACATTGCTACACTGTGTGGTGACATTGTTGTGTGCTGCGAGGTTCCATTGAAACTCTGTTTTCACAACCGCATTGACCAAGTCAGTATTAATAGTGCATCATTGGAAAAGGCTAGACTTTTCTCGAAGTCATTTTGCATTTCGAGTTTTAAAATACAAGTATAATTTGATAATACTATATAACATTTTTTAAAACTTAAAAATCAAAACCTGAATCCAAGTAGCTTGGCCCAAGCATACCTAAGTTTTATTTAAATTTCTCTCAATGATTAAAACATAACAACTACTCGCCATGTTTTTGTATTACCTCTGGAGAATCCAATCAAATGGTCAACAAAGAAATTGACACAAATGAAATATCAGTCACTGACCACGCGACTGACCACAAGTTGAAGAGCACCGGGTCGTGCACCAGAAACCGGCCATCGTCAGACGAAAGTATGCGGACCACAGGTTCAAGGCATGTCCACAAAATAAGGGCAGGTAGTTGTATCCACCCAAACAAACATTATTATAACGCTGGATTTGTTTTGAAACAAACATGCGGATTATCTCCCCCGTTTTCTGATTAAAAGAAAGCAAAGATCGTTTGATTTTCCGAAAAATACCCCTCCCCCCTGACACACACAGAAACTAGGGACTGGGAAACCAGAATTAAACATATTTTTACCATATACCTAAGCAGGCATTAGGCAACATATTTTGAAAGTATTGTAAATATTGACCGGTCGTTGACCCTTAAATACTGGTTAGTAGTAAATGTAAGATTGCATGTAGTTATGGTCCGCATTGCACGAGTTTATATTGAAGGTTAAATGCCGGTGCTATCTGCTTCTTAATTTATTGTCACTAAAAACCTTTTTGTGTTCATGAGAGTGCATTTATTGTATGCAGAAACGCACGTTAATATGTGTATCATAGTTTCGGTCTAGCGGTCGAAGCAAGGTATGTGGCGTCTTCCATTTATAGTCCCATGAAATTCAGCGGTTTATTTAAATGACAGAAAAAGAACGAGAATGCATATATAGAAATTAAAGAGACAGAAGGGTGTGGTTGGCAACACAGATACATGAGACGGATGTTAAAATGTCTGGCTAAAGAAAACACCTACCATTCATTTCGCCTGGGATTCCACTTTCAACATTTGATTACCTCATGGGGCTCTTCGTCAGGTTTAAGATAACAAAACCACAGATTATGTCACCTATATTAATAACATATTGTCTTCCTCTTTAAAAGGACTTAAAGCTGTTTTAACCAGAAAAGTCGGTGAACAGGATGACTCAACATATTCTGATATCTGACAAATGATGTTTTTTTATTTTCCTTGTAACTTCAATCATATCACGGGACCCCAAGATTACCAAGAGGTTGTGGTACGGTCAAACTCATAGAGAACACAATTGTTTATTTACATTATTTAAACTGTTTAAGTTATCTGTCATTTAAAGTAAGGTTCGGTTGTATTGTTAAGGACAGTTAAGCCGCATTTAAACAATGTCAGCATTACATCTTTTTAAGTTCAGGCTGACAACTGTAATTAATGTTACCTATTTTTAGCATTAAATGTAAATTACGCTGATTATAAAGTTGTGGAAAAAGTAGGTCAAAGCTTTAAAATGAAGGTTTTAATGTTTATCACGCTGAAAACGCCTAGCCTTGACAAGTGTGAATTTAGATCTCAAAATCCAAGGTTAATTGAAATAGCTTATATTGTTATGTTAATTTCAGCGTGTTTAGTTCATGCAATAGTTCAGTTTCCTTATTTATCATGCACATGAACGTGACTTTAATATATGTATGATTTGGATTTTATAATTAAATATATAAATGCACTAGATTGTATATATTGCTAATATTAAAAATATTTTGCTTTTAAGGAATCACCATGATGCAAAATTTGGCTTAAAGAACCAGATCACAAAATATCAAAACGCTTTTTGTCTTTTTAAGGTTCCATATATTTTTCAGAAATTTTAAGGATATCTGTAAGACTTTTGCAAAGTAACGAAAGAAGATTTTATAAGAGTTGTTTGGCTGGAAAAGCGTTTGCATTTTTATACACAAATGTTAACATGTTTGAAACTTTCAAGTCAACAACGTATTCAGCCTTAATGGTGATTGCTTCAATAGTAGGAAAGAATTTTGCATTAAAGCAATTAAGGAATGAATGTTTGACACTGCTTTCAATATTTTATTTTCATATATTTCTTACTCGAAACAAAAAAATAATAATTTAGGAAGACATTTTGAAACAAAAATCATATTCCTGAAAGACTTTTCCTTAAAAATGCAAACGCTTTTCTAACAAATATCTGAAATTATCCTTCGTGAAATTTGCTCAACTCCAACACATGTTGCAAAAGATGTATTTTTACCCCTTGAAAATAATTACACATAAAAATTACATAAGATGGAGATTTTGAAACATTTGAATATTTTGCCTTCCCAACCAACTTTGGTATTACGGAAGGCCCTTAATGTTCACACTATTACTAATTACATTATTCAAAGTCGCATTACGTATAGTTCAAATAAAACAATGGAATACAAACAATCGCAGTAGATAAACAATTAACAAAAAACCAATGCTTTCTATACTTCAACCGAGGGACACACTTACGAATGTACAAACACAACTAACTGACCATGCATGCATCAACTATCTTTGCAAAGGCTTAGTAGACACTGAGAGAGATACACAATACATCAGCATATCTTTACTTAGGCGTAAGCAGCACTTCAGCAAGGAGTCACACTAGGCATCAACATATCTTTGATAAGGCCGAACAGAATCTGAGCGACACACAATGGATGAGCAATATTGACAGACCACAGATGCATCACACTATCTTTGCTATTGACCTAACGGACACTGAGCGAGTGGTACACAACGTGAAACACCACTGATTGACCATGCAGGCACAACAACATTATCTTTATTATGACCTAACAGACACTGGGCGAAATACAACGTGAAACACTACTGATATGACACGGTTGCATCGAACTGTCTTTGCAAAGGCATGGCAGACACAGAACAAGAACACCCAATAGGGGTCAAGCGGGGGATGGGGGGAAGCAAACTGCCGCAGAAGCAAAACTTGCTTTTAAGCAGGGCTCTTCTGACTTGAATATTGAATATTAGAGCGTCAAAAAGCTAGCAAATAAAATAAGAACCAAGAGCAACCACTTCATTTGTAATGTCCCTGCGGCCTTTAGATCCACGAAATCCGCGATTCCGTAGACAAATTACATTCCTGCATCCTCCCTCCCCTCCCAATATAGATCTATCCAAGCATACCTGGTGCAAACTGACACCCTGCTGTGATACTGGGGCAATAATACACAGGGGTTGCATAGCCTTGGATTAACAAGCCAGACATTCCCTTAAGTAGGTCTACAGACGATAAGGTAATTTAAATGCAATAAATACACCACACTTACATCAGCAATATTTAGAATATATATACAAGGTATGAGAAGACACGTAAGTATGTCAAGTAGCTACCTAAAATATCTATAAATGTCGCTGAAGTAATCATAAGATACGTCGGTCTCGTGTTTTTTATGCATTTAGTATTCATTACCTTATGTTAATACTGGCATCCCAACGAAAAATAACCCGGGCTTTAGAAAAAGGTTTGAAGGTTTAAAGTTCGATTTACGGTTAATATAATATAATTCTGAAGCCTGACTGTCGTCAAACGGAAATGGATAACGCAAAATGCAGGCGATGATTTAGTATTTGGTACATACATTAGAGCTTTTATGACATACATGTACAATGCAAATAAAAGATTCATACAAAGCCTCATTGAAATGCCTGCTGTGTTATGTGGACGCCATTTCCTCTTACACTATGTTTCATACTCTTTAGATGGAATATATGGGACTTTAACAGACAATGCACACTCGAGTTTCAAGTGCAGTATCTGCATTATAAAGATATTGAAAATCTCATCCCAGTCATCAGATCCATATGATATTCAAAATAAATTTGCTCATATATACATGCACGGGTGTTCGTGACGCTGATTGGACACTTGCCGATAAATCTAGTCATTCAGTACAAGGAATATGTTATATCCTGTCATATCATCTACTAGTATACACGTTTGGACATGACGCGGCCCCAATAGCTAGTGGTTGAGTGTTCGCTTCTGGTTCAAAGGCCGCGTCAAATCGAATGACGTAAAAATTTGCATTGCCTAGCGATCGGCGTTTTAAGGGTAGTACTGGGTTAAACGCATGTGATTTGTTTCCAATGTATCGGTACATTATAACGAAAATGTTTAAGGACCGAGAGACCTCTTCGCAAAGACCGAGGGTAGCGCTACCGGATTCCTTGCATCTCACAATGTTTCTTCAAGTCTCATTAAACATATATAATGAAGACTGAATAGCAGTCACATCTTTCTCAGGCCTTATCTTATCTTATGGCATTTAAACACAATTTAAGTCGTGATGGCGTATTGGCGGGGTCAAGCCATAATGCAGCTTTTGGCGCGGACCCAGTATTCAACGTTAACCCATTTGCATACTTGCATTAAAACATTATATACTGCATGGGCGCTATAGAATGATACCATAGAACATAATTCAACCCTTCATTTGGCAAGAGAGATGATACCGTGTATTAATAACTACGTTTTGAAACAATTATTGACCTGTGTTCTATATTAGTTCTACTTGCAGATCATGAAAACTATATGGTCAACATCATAGGTTGCTTCATCGGCCGGGTATTGTGGAGATTTTTTCTACAGGTTATAATATAATTAGAAAGTAAAAACTTCACTCCCGCTTCAAACGATACTGCTAGCTTTGGTCATCTAAAGTTGCAATATATCTTGCTGTATCAATTTCTTCGAAAAAAGGGAAAGCTTATATCAGCCTAACATACAAACAAAGGCATTCAATGCCCTGATATATGAATAAAAAACAGCATTGCATCATTCTAAAAGTTAAGTTAGTGCATGTAATGTTCCTAATCAATTGGCACACACATGCGTATGGTCTTAATTGCACATTTCCTTTAAAAGCAAGTGCAAATTCAGCTTAATTATGATGGGACTCCTTACTGTTCACACTGTGGGACCAGCTGGTGCTTCAATGATGCAAATGCTACTAGTGTTTCAATTATTTCACAGTGAGTTCATATTGGTAAAACAATTGCAACTCAGGAGTATTCAAATTGCATTGTGTTTTATTACCCTTTTTAAAATAACAATGTTCTCCGTCACTCAAGTTAGAAGTTTGATATCTTAAAATACAATCGTTTGTAATATAATTCCCTCAAAAAGACAAATAAAATGTGAAATGTGCGTGATGCACGCGGGTATTTAAATACTAGTAACCTTTTTACCGACTTAATTGATGACTGAGATGTACTGAAAACTTCATTTTTTAAATCAGATTAATTAAGTTTTTTAACTACAAACAATGTTGAGTAAAGAGAAGCTATTGTTCAAAGTTAACAATTGTACATCAAAAGTAACCACAAATAATGCTTTGTCAACAAAGATAAAATACTAGATCAAAATGGAAAGATGCAAACTCTCTTCGATAACAGCGAGACAGGTCATCCACAACCAACTACCACGTATCTTATCATTCATTTACATTTAATGCACATGCATACATAGTGGACTGCATAAATCGCGTCAATATGACCAAGAGCCTAGAAAGCAGGCCTTAATGGACAAACACCTATAATGCTTGCCCAAGAGCAGAGATAACCTTCCCTAAGAGCATAGAAAGCCTGGTATAAAGGACAAGCACATATAATGTTTGACCAAGAGCAGATATAACATACTCTAAGAGCCTAGAAGCCTGTTTTAAAGGACAAGAACATAGAGTTCCAAGAGCATAGAAAGCCTAGTATAAAACACATTGAATGGTTGACCAAGAGCAGAGATAACCTACTACAAGACCCTTGAAGCCTGGTATAAAGGACGAGTGCCTTGAATGGTTGACCAAGAGCAGAGATAACCTACTACAAGACCCTTGAAGCCTGGTATAAAGGACGAGTGCCTTGAATGGTTGACCAAGAGCAGAGATAACATACCACAAGACCCTTGAAGCCTGGTATAAAGGACGAGTGCCTTGAATGGTTGACCAAGAGCAGAGATAACATACCACAAGACCCTTGAAGCCTGGTATAAAGGACGAGTGCCTTGAATGCTTGACCAAGAGCAGAGTTAACTTTCCCAAAGAATTTAGAAAGCCAGGCATAAGGACAAACACATAGGATGCTTGACAAAAAGCAGAAATAACCTTACCTAAGAGTATAGAAAACCTGATCTGAATGACAAGCACATATAATGCTTGACCAAGAGCAGAGAAGAACTTCCCACAAAGCATAGAAGCCTGGTTAGAAAGGCAAGCGCTTAAAAGCATTATCAAGAGCATAGAGGCAAAGCAAATACAGAGCTTGCCAAAGAGTATAGATAGCCGTCATAGGAGCCTTGAACGCATGACAGAGCATAGATAACTTTCCCTAATGCCTGAGTTGGCAACAAAGGCGTTGAAAGCCTGTCAAGGGCTTAAAAACCTGCTTTGAGCATAAAAAATATGTATAAGAGTTTGGTTATAACAAAACCTAGCAACCACAAAAAATCGAATGAAAAAATCATAGGTAGCTGTGGAACTCTCAATTGCGCTGAAGATAGTGTATCCTTATGAAATAGCTCATCATGTGTCAGTTGCAAGATGCATTGTTCGCAAAGAAAGTGATTTTTTTCTATACTCTATGAACATACGCTTATAATTATATGAAGCATTTTATGTACTTAATTAAGTTAATTAAGTGACCAAAAGCTTAGAAAACCTGGTCGAGAACATAAAAAGTCTGAATCAGAGCTTAGAAAGCCTGGCCTATCCTCATTAACATCGAATACAGTGTATATAATTATACAGTTAATCATGTTTCAGAAGCAAGATGTACTGTTAGCTATGAAGTTGCGTGTATCCTCCATAAACATAAGTCATCCTTTGTTTATTAAGTAAACTCAGTTTTAACGCATGCATGGGTACACGTGTGATGTATGTATACGTTTATACATGAAATAATGATGCAAGTCCAACTCCCCCGCAACATTGCCTACGGTTAGTTAATTTATTAAACATTAGTTGAATTAAACGATTGATCATAAAGCAAAACAATTTGACAATGCTAATATTTGTAAAGCTGAAGGTAATTTGTTTGGTACCGTTAAAAAAGAACATATGCTGTCCATTCCACGTCATTTGTTACACATATGGCAACTGATTATTAGTATGGTATTTTGACGTATTTCTATGCTTTGATCCACATATATATTATATTCTTTACATATGCAAATGCGAATTCATCGGTAATGAGGCGCACCCGGCGCACCCATCCTAATCATCATCACTTCATTTTCAAACAGAAAACTTAAATATGTTCAACGAAGCCGAAATTGATTTGTTTTTAGTTTTAGGTTTATTATTGATGTACAATAACGTTTGATGATAGATTCGAGTGCAAGAAAGTCGCCTTATACCCTATGAACATATAAACATAATGACATAAGTTGTCGCTAATTAGTGTTTATATGGCTTCATTGGGTCAAATCTTAGTGACCGCGGCCGCGTTACACAGTTGGCCGCTTAATGCACTTACCACGGGAGTGGCCCGATAAGGCAGGTCGCCTTTGAAAGCAGGTGGCCTTTCAATCAGGTTTGACTGTATATTCATTGCAAAAAAATGTTGAATATAAAACAGAACATACGACAGTGTAGTGTCCAGCAATGTATTACAAAATATCATCTGCATAATTTATTATGATGATGCGCATATACATCTTTGTTAACAAACAACAAGTATGGCAAATCATTAGGAGTGTTAAAACATCCTATCAGCTGGAACCCTTCATCAAATGTTGATACTTGCTAAAATATCGTTTTTAAAGACAACAATTTTCAATTTTATTAACGGCTTTTCAGCGATTCGCTGTTGCGTGATTGGTTGATTGACATTGTATGTTTATGCTTTATTTGTTTTTGGTTTTTTTCTTCAATTCCAATAATATAGAGAAAAACAATGATAAATTGAATGTTTTCAGATGCAGTACCATGAAATTTTATTTTTGGTGCAAAAACATGAGCAAATTCCTTTAAATGGGAACAATATAGGGTGCACAAATGTAACGTACTAATATTAATGCAATATAATGTTTAACTCGATCAAACAAAACAATCATATGATTTATGAACATATAGAAAACATTAGCCTTTCTAAATGGGATATTCGATTTATAGCTACGTGGCAACTCGCAAATATTTGTCATTTGTATAATAAAGCCAAATAAGTAATAAAAGTTAAATGCATTAAAATAGAGCGTTTCTATTTAATTTCAAGTGTTAAATTATATTGTGCCCTTTTAAACACCGGTGTTTATGTCCTACGTTGATGCTGGCTTCGAGATGACCTTGAACATTGTTTTCACATTTTAGAAACAAGTCAGTATTTACAATGCAAATTTCAAAAAGGCGATACTTTATTTTTGTATTTCGATTTATAAATACTATTGTAATTTAATATATTGAAACTTTATCAATCGGACGTTGGTCTTAAAGTCAAAATCTAGACCCAAACAACTTGGCTCATACATAAGTGTTATTTTTATTACTCTCAATTATCAAAACATAACAACTTCTCTGTTACGTTCAACCTCTAGTGAATCCATTAAAATGATCCACAAATGCCATATAGGTCACTGACCAGGCGACTGACCACAAGTTGAAGACAACGGGCCTTGCGCCAGAAACCGGCCACCGTTAGGCCAAAAATATATGTTGGCCTTCGTCTCAATACATGCCCCCAAAATGAGGGTAGGTAGTTTGCATTCACATTTTGTGTCCTTTTTTCTGGTAATGTGTTGAGGAAACCGGAGTAAACCGGAGGAAATGGGAGTATTTACCTATGTAGACATCCACACCATGATCAATACTGACCAGTAGTTGACCTGAACATACTGGTCAATAGTAAGGTAAGATTGCATGTGGTAATGGTCCGCTATTCACGAGTTTGTAACGAGAGGGTAAAAGCCAAAGGGTGCTATCTACATCCTAATTTGATTTCACTTAACACCTTTTCGCTTTCGTGATTGCATGTATCGTATGCAAAGCTGAACAGGCAGAAACGCACGTTTGTCTTCAAAAGAAATAATTATGAACTTCTATCATTATTTATTATAGGTAACATACGGTTTCGGTTTAGCGGTCTTGGCATTGGGCGGAGGGAGGTATGTGGCGTCTTTCACTAAAAGTCCCGCGAACATTAGCAGTATATTTTGTTGACTTAAAGAGAAAGTGGGGGGAGGGGCGGCAACACATATAAAGTGAGGATGGACGACTGAAGGAGACTGGTGTTTAAATGCATTGATCCTACCATTCATTTCGACTGGGATTCCACTTTGAACATTTAAAACAGATTCGTTTTGATAACCTCATGGTGTCTTGCAGATAAGGTTTATCAAAACGACAGAGACTATATCACGGCCTATATTATAGAAATTATATTTTTTTTTTACGTTATTCAAGTTCAAGGACTTAGAGCTGATTTCACCAGAAAACTCGGTGAACAGGATGACTCATCATATTCTGATGTCTGACAAATGATGTTATTTATTTTCCTTGTAATTTCAAACATATCACGGGACCTTTTGATTAACTAGAGGTTTCACTAAGGTGAACACCGCAGAGAACAAAATTGTTTATTTACATTATTTAAACTGTCATTTAAAATACGGTTCGCTTGTATTGTTAATGACAGTTAAGCATCGAGTAACGAAGTCGAAATTGCATCTTTTTATGTTCAGGCTGACTGACAACTGTTATTGATGTTACCTATCTTAAGCATTAAATTACGCTGATTATAAAGTAGTGGAAAAAAGTGGGCCATAGCTATAAAATGAAGGTTTAATGGTTATAACGCTGAAAACGCCTAGCCTTGACAAGTGTTAATTTGAATATAAGACAAGGTTAAACAGCTAATATCATTACGTTAATTTCAGCGTGTTTGTTTCATGCAATATTATGTTTTCTAATTTATGCTGCATTTTAACGCTTATCCATGGCTTTTTAATATGATTTTATAAAAAATATTGCTCACACACAATATAATATTTGTCCGAAATTTCGTTTAAGGACAAAACTTACAAATATTTAAAAAGATTTAAACCTTTTATGTATATGTTAATAATATGAGTCATAAATTGGCGAAACAAGACAGCCCTCTCTATTTTATGTAGATCACCACTGACATACCTTGCATGTACCATGCAGTCTATGGCCTACCAGACACTGTACGCGAGACACACAAGGTACAAACAACACTGTCATACTTTGCATGTACCAAACTATCTGTGCTATGGCCTACTAGACAGTGAACGCGAGACACACAAGGTACAAACAACACTGTCATACTTTGCATGTACCAAACTATCTGTAATATGGCCTACCCGACAGTGAACGCGAGACACACAAGGTACAAACAACACTGTCATACTTTGTATGTACCAAACTATCTTTGCTATGACCTATCAGACAGTGAACGCGAGACACACAAGGAACAAACAACACTGTCATACTTTGCATGTACCAAACTATCTTTGCTATGGCCTACCAGACAGTGAACGCGAGACACACAAGGTAAAAACAGCACTGTCATACTTTGTATGTACCAAACTATCTTTGCTATGGCCTACCAGACAGTGAACGCGAGACACACAAGGTAAAAACAGCACTGTCATACTTTGTATGTACCAAACTATCTTTGCTATGGCCTACCAGACAGTGAACGCGAGACACACAAGGTAAAAACAGCACTGTCATACTTTGTATGTACCAAACTATCTTTGCTATGGCCTACCAGACAGTGAACGCGAGACACACAAGGTAAAAACAGCACTGTCATACTTTGTATGTACCAAACTATCTTTGCTATGGCCTACCAGACAGTGAACGCGAGACACACAAGGTAAAAACAGCACTGTCATACTTTGTATGTACCAAACTATCTTTGCTATGGCCTACCAGACAGTGAAAGCGAGACACACAAGGTAAAAACAGCACTGTCATACAACTATCTTTGCTATGGCATATCAGACATTAAACGAGAGGCAGACAACGTAAAGACAACCCTGAAATATCTTGCATGTACCAAACTATCTTTGCTATGCCGGCATATCATACACTGAACGAGATGCCACAACGTGCAAACAACACTGAAATTCCATGCATGTACCAAACTATCTTTGCCTATGGCATATCATACACTGAACGAGAGGCCACAACGTTTTGACGAAAAAACAGCGATATGTCAAATGTGGCCAGAGACCTTCGCAGATAACGTCATAAGTGTGATCTCACTGAGATCAGGACCTTGTTGGCTGATCAACCTATTTGATTCTATGTTGTATGCAGCCGTGTTTGGCCTAAAGGCCTAGTTAATTCCCCTCCTTTAAGTGTCTACAAGCCACCCCCTCCGCCAAATCCGGATAATGCACAGGGAGCATTATGTCTTATGTCTGATATCATCAATCATATATTCAATCGATGGATATAGATCTGTCAATACATAACCGGAACAGCCCTTAATGGAAGTAGCCTAGTAAACGATACACAGGATTATTGCCATCCTGCTGTGGCACTGGGGCATTGCACTGGGGATGCATAGCTTTGGACAAACCAGTCAGACATTCCTTTAGTAGGCCCACAGAAGATAATGCAATTTTAATGCAATTAAGTGAATGTGTCCAAATACACAACACTAACATCTGCATTATTTAAAATATGAACATAATGTATGTAGAGACACGAAAGTATGTCAAGTATATCTCTTAAACTTCCATAAATGTCGCTGATGTAATCATAAGATACGTATGTCTCGTGTGTTTTTTTTCTAAATTTATAAAGTATTCGTAACCTTATGTAAATGTAGGCATCCCAATGAAAAATAACCTGGGCTGTAGAATAAGATTTGTAATATAAAACATGGATTTTCGATTTACGATAAGTATAATATAATTCTGAAGCCAGACTGTCGTCTAACGGATATGAATATCGTAAAATGCAGGCGATAATTGTCATATATTAGAGGATTCATGGCATACAATGCAAATAAAAGGATTCATTCTAAACGTTGTTGAATTGCCAGCTGTTTTTATATGGGCACGACTTCCTTTTTGTCGTTGCCTGATACTCTTCAAAACGAAATATCTGGGATTTTAACAGACACTGCACAGTTGCAAGTACAATAGCTGTTTTAAATATATTGCAAGTAATATTACCAGTCAACAGGACCATAAAATATTCTAAATAAAATAGCTCAAATATAAATGCAAGGGTGTTCGTAACGTTGCCGCAGTTGGATTCTAGTAGACAATTTTGGTTCTTCAGTACTTTGAAAATAATGAGCAAAATACTTACCAGGTTCGAAAAGAAATGAAGCGCATATGATTGATTTTCTGTAATTTTCAGCGATAATCAAAGCAGTAATCGCCGTATCCTCTACCTACGTCATTTCCGGTAAGGACACAACTCTTCTGCGCCAATTTATCGATTAATGGAAAGGAGTAATCATTCGAGTTGGAAAACGTATGGTCCGGGTTTTAAACATTAACCCATTCGCAAACGTGCATGCTTGTATTTTAGCTTCTGCACGAACGCCATGGACCATAAAACAACAGTATTCTTTTGGCAAGAGAGATGGCACCGTTTCTGAACAAATACGAATTGCAACAATTTGCTACGATTGACCAGTGTCCCACGATTTAGTTTCACGTGCATGTCACAAAAACAGTGTTGCAGCATGCATACCATGGATAGTGGACATGTTTTTTTATATTCAATGATATAAAAAATCAGTATCTCTTCAAACGATACTTCCACAAAAGACCAACACTAAAGCTTTGCACGGCATTGACACTAAGAATCTAGCAATATATCTTTTTCTATTTTTTTATTAGTTTTTTCCACTAACCGGAACGTCCCTTTTTCCCTCCTTGACCCTACATTTTTTTGTGGAATTATTTTAGTAATTTCCTAAATAGTGTTCATTTATGACAGAACATGTTAAGATTGACAATTATATATTTCAAAACGTTCTACAAAAGCGATATACCCTGATACACTAGGTTGGTTTGGTTCAGAAATCCGGGTTCTCAAAAAGAGAAGAAGTTATGCCGACCATATTTCTTTTGGAGATGTAAATGGAAACAAAGAATATTTGTTTGCCTTATATCAGCAATGCCGTGTGTATTTATAAATTAAAACATACAATTACCTTATAAGGGAATGACAAATTCGCCTTACATCATTCAAGAAGCGAAGTCAGTGCTTTGCCTAATCAATTCGCACAAGCGTGCGTATGGCCTTTATTGCACGTTTCCTCTAAGTTGCAAGTGCAAAGTCAGCTTAATTTAGATGGAACGCCTTACATTTCACACTATGAGAACAGCTGGTGCTTCTATGATACAAGGTCAACATGTATTTCATTTTTTTTTTCACAGCGAGACCATAATGATAAAACAATGCCATTCAGGGGTTGTTAAACTGTATTTAATTAAATTAATCCGCTGAAATGACAATGTTCTCTGCCTCTTAAGTAAGAAATTAAATATCTTAAAAAGTTAAAGTACAATAGTTTGGAATATTACTCCTTCAAAGGAGAAATTAATGTGCGAAATGTGTGTGATGCACGCGATTATGTAAATACTAACTTTATTGACCGTAGGAATTTAATGACTGAGTTGTCCTGAAACTTTTATTAAAACGTGGTCTTCTTACATATCTGAATAAAGATATATTGTACAAAGTTAACAGTTGTTCTTTAACTGTTAAAAAATAATGCTATGTATTCAAAGGATAAAAGCAAGATCGAAAAATATATGCAAGCTCCTGTCGATAACAGTTAAACAGTTAATCCACAACCTATCATCACGTACCTTATCATTCATATACATTTAATTCACGTGCATACATAGTGAACTGGAAAATATGTGGCGATATGATCAAGAGCCTAAAAAGCTGGCATAAAGGACAAACACAATGAATATTGACCAAGAGACAGCAGAGAACCTTCCCAAAGAGCTTAGAAAGCCTGTCATAAAGGACAAGCACATAGAATGCTTGACCAAGAGATAGCAGAGATAACCCTCCCAAAGAGTTAAGAAAGCCTGATATTATATGCTGCTGCATAGAAATCCTGGTCTACAATGCTAGTGCATAGAAAGCCTGGACTAAAATGCTAGTGCATAGAAAGCCTGGTCTACAATGCTAGTGCATAGAAAGCCTGGACTAAAATGCTAGTGCATAGAAAGCCTGGACTAAAATGCTAGTGCATAGAAAGCCTGGACTAAAATGCAAGTGCATAGAAAGCCTGGTATACAATGCTAGTGCATAGAAAGCCTGGACTAAAATGCTAGTGCATAGAAAGCCTGGTCTACAATGCTAGTGCATAGAAAGCCTGGACTAAAATGCTAGTGCATAGAAAGCCTGGACTAAAATGCAAGTGCATAGAAAGCCTGGTATACAATGCTAGTGCATAGAAAGCCTGGACTAAAATGCTAGTGCATAGAAAGCCTGGTCTACAATGCTAGTGCATAGAAAGCCTGGACTAAAATGCTAGTGCATAGAAAGCCTGGACTAAAATGCTACTGCATAGAAAGCCTGGACTAAAATGCTAGTGCATAGAAAGCCTGGTCTAAAATGCTAGTGCATAGAAAGCCTGGACTAAAATGCTAGTGCATGGAAAGCCTGGACTAAAATGCTAGTGCATAGAAAGCCTGGACTAAAATGCAAGTGCATAGAAAGCCTGGACTAAAATGCTACTGCATGGAAAGCCTGGACTAAAATGCTAGTGCATAGAAAGCCTGGTCTAAAATGCTAGTGCATAGAAAGCCTGGACTAAAATGCTAGTGCATAGAAAGCCTGGACTAAAATGCTAGTGCATGGAAAGCCTGGACTAAAATGCTAGTGCATAGAAAGCCTGGTCTAAAATGCTAGTGCATAGAAAGCCTGGTCTAAAATGCTAGTGCATGGAAAGCCTGGTCTAAAATGCTAGTGCATAGAAAGCCTGGTCTAAAATGCTAGTGCATAGAAAGCCTGGACTAAAATGCTAGTGCATAGAAAGCCTGGACTAAAATGCAAGTGCATAGAAAGCCTGGACTAAAATGCTAGTGCATGGAAAGCCTGGTCTAAAATGCTAGTGCATAGAAAGCCTGGTCTAAAATGCTAGTGCATAGAAAGCCTGGACTAAAATGCTAGTGCATAGAAAGCCTGGACTAAAATGCAAGTGCATAGAAAGCCTGGACTAAAATGCTAGTGCATGGAAAGCCTGGTCTAAAATGCTAGTGCATAGAAAGCCTGGTCTAAAATGCTAGTGCATAGAAAGCCTGGACTAAAATGCTAGTGCATAGAAAGCCTGGACTAAAATGCAAGTGCATAGAAAGCCTGGACTAAAATGCTAGTGCATGGAAAGCCTGGTCTAAAATGCTAGTGCATGGAAAGCCTAAACTAAAATGCTAGTGCATAGAAAGCCTGGACTAAAACGCAAGTGCATAGAAAGCCTGGTCTAAAACGCAAGTGCATGGAAAGCCTGGTCTAAAATGCTACTGCATGGAAAGCCTGGTCTAAAATGCTAATGCATGGAAAGTCTGGTCTAAAATGCTAGTACATGGAAAGCCTGGTCTAAAATGCAAGTGCATGGAAAGCCTGGTCTAAAATGCTACTGCATGGAAAGTCTGGTCTAAAATGCTAGTACATGGAAAGCCTGGTCTAAAATGCTAGTGCATAGAAAGCCTGGTCTAAAATGCTACTGCATGGAAAGCCTGGTCTAAAATGCTAGTGCATAGAAAGCCTGGTCCAAAATGCTACTGCATGGAAAGCCTAGTCTAAAATGCTACTGCATGAAAAGCCTGGTGTAAAATGCAAGTGCATAGAAATCCTGGTCTGAAATGCTAGTGCATGGAAAGCCTTGTCCAAAATGCTAGTGCATGGAAAGCCTGGTCTAAAATGCTACTGCATAAAAAGCCTGGTGTAAAATGCAAGTGCATAGAAATCCTGGTCTGAAATGCAAGTGCATAGAAAGCCTGGTCCAAAATGCTAGTGCATGGAAAGCCTGGTCTAAAATGCTACTGCATAAAAAGCCTGGTGTAAAATGCAAGTGCATAGAAATCCTGGTCTGAAATGCTAGTGCATGGAAAGCCTGGTGTATAAATCCAAGTGCATGGAAAGCCTGGTCTAAAATGCTAGTGCATGGAAAGCCTGGTGTAAAATGCTAGTGCATGGAAAGCCTGGTCTAAAATGCTAGTGCATGGAAAGCCTGGTCTAAAATGCTACTGCATGAAAAGCCTGGTCTAAAATGCTAGTGCATGAAAAGCCTGGTCTAAAATGCTAGTGCATGAAAAGCCTGGTGTAAAATGCAAGTGCATAGAAATCCTGGTCTGAAATGCTAGTGCATGGAAAGCCTGGACTAAAATGCAAGTGCATAGAAAGTCTGGTCTAAAATGCAAGTGCATAGAAAGCCTGGTCTAAAATGCTAGTGCATAGAAAGCCTGGTCTAAAATGCTAGTGCATGAAAAGCCTGGTCTAAAATGCTAGTGCATGAAAAGCCTGGTCTAAAATGCTAGTGCATGAAAAGCCTGGTCTAAAATGCTAGTGCATGAAAAGCCTGGTCTAAAATGCTAGTGCATGAAAAGCCTGGTGTAAAATGCAAGTGCATAGAAATCCTGGTCTGAAATGCAAGTGCATAGAAAGTCTGGTCTAAAATGCAAGTGCATAGAAAGCCTGGTCTAAAATGCTAGTGCATGAAAAGCCTGGTCTAAAATGCAAGTGCATAGAAAGCCTGGTCTAAAATGCTACTGCATGAAAAGCCTGGTCTAAAATGCTAGTGCATGAAAAGCCTGGTCTAAAATGCTAGTGCATGAAAAGCCTGGTGTAAAATGCAAGTGCATAGAAATCCTGGTCTGAAATGCAAGTGCATAGAAAGTCTGGTCTAAAATGCAAGTGCATAGAAAGCCTGGTCTAAAATGCTAGTGCATAGAAAGTCTGGTCTAAAATGCAAGTGCATAGAAAGTCTGGTCTAAAATGCTAGTGCATAGAAAGCCTGGACTAAAATGCTAGTGCATAGAAAGCCTGGTCTAAAATGCTAGTGCATAGAAAGCCTGGACTAAAATGCTAGTGCATAGAAAGCCTGGTCTAAAATGCTAGTGCATAGAAAGCCTGGACTAAAATGCTAGTGCATAGAAAGCCTGGACTAAAATGCTAGTGCATAGAAAGCCTGGTCTAAAATGCTAGTGCATAGAAAGCCTGGTATACAATGCTAGTGCATAGAAAGCCTGGACTAAAATGCTAGTGCATAGAACGCCTGGTAAAATTGTGTGTGCATAGAAAGCCTGGACTAAAATGCTAGTGCATAGAAAGCCTGGACTAAAATGCTACTGCATAGAAAGCCTGGACTAAAATGCTAGTGCATAGAAAGCCTGGTCTAAAATGCTAGTGCATAGAAAGCCTGGACTAAAATGCTAGTGCATGGAAAGCCTGGACTAAAATGCTAGTGCATAGAAAGCCTGGACTAAAATGCTAGTGCATAGAAAGCCTGGACTAAAATGCTAGTGCATAGAAAGCCTGGACTAAAATGCTAGTGCATAGAAAGCCTGGACTAAAATGCTAGTGCATAGAAAGCCTGGACTAAAATGCTAGTGCATAGAAAGCCTGGACTAAAATGCTAGTGCATAGAAAGCCTGGACTAAAATGCTAGTGCATAGAACGCCTGGTAAAATTGTGTGTGCATAGAAAGCCTGGACTAAAATGCTAGTGCATAGAAAGCCTGGACTAAAATGCTAGTGCATAGAAAGCCTGGACTAAAATGCTAGTGCATAGAAAGCCTGGACTAAAATGCAAGTGCATAGAAAGCCTGGACTAAAATGCTAGTGCATAGAAAGCCTGGTCTAAAATGCAAGTGCATAGAAAGCCTGGACTAAAATGCTAGTGCATAGAAAGCCTGGTCTAAAATGCTAGTGCATAGAAAGCCTGGTCTACAATGCTAGTGCATAGAAAGCCTGGTCTAAAATGCTAGTGCATAGAAAGCCTGGACTAAAATGCTAGTGCATAGAAAGCCTGGACTAAAATGCAAGTGCATAGAAAGCCTGGACTAAAATGCAAGTGCATAGAAAGCCTGGACTAAAATGCTAGTGCATAGAAAGCCTGGTCTAAAATGCTAGTACATAGAAAGCCTGGACTAAAATGCTAGTGCATAGAAAGCCTGGACTAAAATGCTAGTGCATAGAAAGCCTGGACTAAAATGCAAGTGCATAGAAAGCCTGGACTAAAATGCAAGTGCATAGAAAGCCTGGACTAAAATGCTAGTGCATGGAAAGCCTGGTCTAAAATGCTAGTGCATGGAAAGCCTGGTCTAAAATGCGTGTACATTGAGAGTCTGGTCTGAAATGCGTGTGCATAGAAAGCCTGGTCTAAAATGCGTGTGCATAGAAAGTCTGGTCTAAAATGCGTGTGCATAGAAAGCCTGGTTTAAAATGCGTGTGCATAGAAACCCTTGTAAAAATGCGTTTGCATAGAAAGTATGATCAATACAGTCTAGAGGAAAAGCTTGCCAAAAGCATAGAAAGCTTGATCTGAAATGCAAGTACTTTGAAAGCATGACAAAGAGCATATTTAATCTGAAGAAAAAGCGTCTAGAAAGTCTGGCCAAGAGCACACAAAGTCTTCATACGAGCCTATAAATCCTTGACAAGAGCATATGAAGCCTGTGAAGAGCATATAAATTAAGTCTGATGAAGAGCTTGGGAAGCCGGCCAAGGGCTTATGATGCCTTTCAATAGCGTAGAAAGCCTAGCAATACCTTAGAAAGCCGGTCGATGGCTTGTGATGTCTCTCAATAGCGCAGAAAGCCTAGCAATAGCTAAGAGAGCCGGTCAATGACTAATGATGCCTTTTATATAGCGAAGAAAGCCCAACAATAGCTTAGAAAGCCGGCTAAGGTCTTAGGAGCATGTCAATAGCTAGAGAGCCTAGCAATAGTTTAGAAAGGCCGTCAAGGTCTTAGAATCATGTCATTAGCTAGGAAGCCTAGCAATAGCTTAGAAAGCCGGTCAAGGTCTTAGAAGCATGTCAATAGCTAGAAAGCCTTGCAATAACTTAGGAAGCCGGTCAAGGGTTTAAAAACCTGTCAGTGCCTAAGAAAGCCTTGCCAATAGCAGAAAAAAACCCTGTGAAGAGCTAGAAGACAGCGTATCATCTTAAAACTGCTCATCATAAAACAGAAGAAAGATGCATTATTCGCAAAGAAGATGTGGATTTTTCTTCTTTTATCAGCACACTCGTATGAGACCTCCTTTGTGTATTTAGTTATTGAATTCGGTTTTACGCACACGAATAAAGCATAATGTATGTGCTTACGCGTATCCATTAAAGCCGTAATGTTTGACGTGACCCGCGCAACATCGTCTTAAAACCGAGGCTTAGAGCTTTGAATGCCTGCCCAATAGGTTAGAACATAAGGCCGAAGCCTGTTCAACTTTCATTGGCATAGAGGACAAGACGCACTGTTACAAATGAAGGTGTTTGTGTATGGGTGCTATCTATCCTTCATTAACATATACGAAGCATAAGTCATCCTTTGAATATTTAGTAAATTCAGTTTACGCATGCATGGGTACGCGTATGTATACGCCCATACGTGAAATAATGATGCAAGTCCAACTCCCCCGCAACATAGGCCTAAGGTTAATTTATTAAACCATATGTGAAGTAACGATTTATCATACAGCAAAAAGTGCTGATTACGCATTCAGCAACAGTAATATTTGTAAAGCTGAAGGTCATTTGTTTTGCACCGGTTAACAAGAACATATGCTGCTCATTCCACGTCATTTGTGGTACATATGGCAAGAGGATCTTCGTTACTTTGTATACCTTGATCCACATAATTATATGTGAAATTCATTTAATCGTATATGTATAAGCGGATCCATGGTAAGAGCACCAGTTTCCTTCATAAGTTATTTTATGTCAATATGGCAGCAATCTTTTGCTCAGATTAAACTAGAATTCATAATTTTAGACTTGTAAATAAGAGAGAGGACCCTTAATGGTCCCTAGACCACCTTTCGGGCCTACATTATTTGGTTCTCGGTTTAGGAATCGCACGTGTTAGGTTTCGCCCCCCCCCCCCCCCATCCATACCCCTACCTTCCGCCAAAGTGAACCACCACCAAAGGTTTAATCCTTTACTTCCCCTGTAAATCTTCTTATACGACGCTATATCATCGCACCCCGAATGTACGAATGTATTTTGCTTTTTTTCATACAGGATAATTGCATAGATCATCATAAAAGTGTTGAATATGAACGAGAGCTACAATTTGTGGTTCCAATCTGCCTCAATCTTCCGGAAGTAAGACCGGAAGATACATTTTACCTCATTGTATGCATGCGAGTACATGTATGGACGAATTTAAAGATATACATACCAATCCTGATAAGTTTGTTTGAGAATAAGATATTTAGAGACTCAAAGAAGGGTTTAGGGACTTACACCTTTGTTTGCAAAGCAACTGATTCAAGAGCATTTTAAGGTACCTCTCACTACCTGCAATGTAATTGTCAAACAAACATGTACGAAAGTGAGATGACATTGTATCCTGTCCTGATCTCTGAACCGTATATTTTGAAATAAGACCTAAAGATGGTTTTTAGGTGTTTTTTTCAAAAGCTCGGTTAGTTTTACAAAACCTTCAAGATTTGAGTTATACAGTCGAAGCTAGTTGGCTAGATCTCGCTTGGCTCGAATTCTTCGATGGCTCGAACTGGATGTAAAAGACCGATTTCTATATACTGAAGATAAGAACTCTCGCTTGGCTCAAAATTTTCGAGGCTCGATGTATTGTCGCCGATCCCCTGGAGTTCGAGCCAACGGGGTTCGATTGTATCAATGATTTATTCGAAGTATTGATTTTGTGCGAGGTGTTGTTTTCATGTTGACCCCTAGCGACCGTTACTAGAATGTGTCATCGACCGAAAGGCTATGTGACTTTACACTTTGAACAAAACCGCAAGTCATTTTGACAATATTTTTGTTAATAACCATTTGATATTTGACCAAACTACTTAGCCTTTTGGGCATTGACACTAAACTTGAAATAAAGTTGACCCTCGTACAAAACAGTTATAGCAACATACGACACACATATACAATGTTGACTTACATAAAAATATAATATTGCCATCCTTATAAGGTGTTGTTGAAGTGTTTCTATAGCTATAGGAAATTAACAAGTACCTACATACTTCACCTTTGACAGAAGTTTAAGATCAAACACTGATGGCGGTGGTTGTGGTCCATACGTCTGGGATCAGGAAGCTCAAATATATCGATGCAACTAATGTGCAATTTTTATATACAGTGAACCCCGTTGGTTCAAATTCGCTTGGCTCAAGTTCCTCGTTGGCTCGAACTAGCTGTAAAGTATCGACTTCTTTAAACCGAGTGTAAACAATCCCGCTTGGATCGAATTTTCCGAGGCTCGATGTATTTTCGCCGGTCCCTGGTAGTTCGAGTCAAGGGGAATCGACTGTATATAGTTGTAAGATTAGTTTAAAAAATATCAACAGGAGGACTCGACGAACCAATTATAAACAGACCCCACCACTCCCTCATTAATAGTGCGTCAATAGCTTAGAATGTCGCGGGCTCTCATTAGAAGGGAACAGTCTAATTAAAGAAAGAAGCTGAATCTGACTATAATATCCGGCAACATCTTAATCGGATAAAGCACACAAATGATATAACTCAAATGAAGTTGAAGGTCTCCAAGGTGACCTTGATCCCAAAAAACTAAAATGTGGGCGACCAACATAATAATAATATAATATATGGTCACATGAGGCTTTCAAGGAGTTGACGGGCTCCAATGTCATCATAAATGACCTTGATTCCAAGAAACTTATATGTGGACAACCAACATAATAATAATATAATATATGGCCAACCGTGGCCTTCAAGGAGTTGACGGGTTCCAAGGTCATTAAAATTACCTTGATCACAAGAAACTAATATGTGGGCGAACAATATCATAATAATATTATGATATATATGGTCACATATGGCTTTCAATGAGTCGACGGGCTCCAATGTCATCATCAATGACCTTGATCCCAAGCTATCAACATCATAATGATATGATATATATGGTCACATGAGGCTTTCAATGAGTTGACGGGCCCCAAGGTCATCATATATGACCTTGATCCCAAGAAACTAGTATGTGGGAGACCAATATTATTGTTATGTAATATATGGTCACATTTGGCTTTCCATTGTTGATGGGCTCCATTATCACCATAAACAATTATGTGGACGACTTACATTATAATAAAAAAGATATAAAGTCACTTATCAGTTTCCGGGAGTTGACGGGCTCCAATGTCATCATAAGGAACTATTATGTGGACGACCAACATCTTAATGTATAATATATGGTCACATGTGTGGCTTTCCGTGTAATCGTGACAACAGCTGCAAGTAATTGACAATATATCTTCATTTTGCCGTAAATGAAAAATGGCCTGAATGAAGCTAATGATTGCTGGACAAAGGCACCACCACGAGATAATTAGTAGGATAGCCATAATTAGGAATGTAATTATTATGTTCAGTTTATTTATGGGGAAATCCCAATACAGGAAACTGGAGTCAGTTGGTATTAAAAAATCTCGGGAAGGGCGATGACCTCTCGGTCAAAAACATTTTGTGGGAAAAAAACAACCCTGATACACAGGTGTAAGCTTGTTCAATACACTGTGTGATTTAAGAAATTGCGATGTATGGACATAAATCTCATAAAATCTCCTGTGTTCTGTTTTCAAAATATTCATTTGTTGTAATCCTTTATGTTTGTAAGCAAGGGCAATTTCCATGACAACGCTTTTATGAAATTAATTGGATAAGATCTTTCGCCAATATTCAGAGCCATTTAAACATATTCACGATGTAAAAATACAAAATTATTATTATTGGATTACGAGTCGGTCTTTGTTCTTTGTCACCTTTGCAAATTGCAAATGGAGACCAAAATGAATAAATTGGAGCATCTCATTTGCCAATGGCGATTTACATTGTCCTTGAGCAGCATTTTTTTGACAATGGCCACAAGGTGATAATTTTATTGAACGGAACTGTTTAGCAAAAAACTAGAAAGGTACCATCCTCAAACAGCTTTGTTGGGCGGAGAACACAGTTTAACAGAAACGCAAGATGAAATGGCATTGATCATTCATTAGGCAAGAAGACAAGGAGCCATTGTTCTTAAACAGCTTACCTTGGCAATGAACACAGTATTACAACAGTCTTGAAGAGCTTACATTCGCAATGCGTACATAAAGGCGATATCCTTGAACAACTTTCTTAGGCAACAAATACACATTGGCAATGTTCTTAATAAACATGCCGGCAAAGAACACAGATTGACATTGGTATTGAACAAATGTTTTTGACAATGAACACAAAATATTAGCCTTGAACATTTTCTCTGGTAATGAACACAGAACGACATTGGTCTTGAACAACTGTATTAGGCAATGAACACAATATATTGTCCTTGAACAGAATTCTTGGCAATGGGCACAGAATAACATTGTTCATGAATAGCATTATCTGGCAATGAATTTGATTGATTGCATTGCCATTGAACAGCTTATTTTGGCAGTGAAAATAGGATGATGGTATCCTTGAACCGACAGTTTTGGCAATAAACACTGAATGACGTTGCCTACAGCTTTGCCAATGAACATTGAATGGGATTGCCTACAGTTTTGGCAATAAACACATAATGACATTGCCTACAGCTTTGCCAATGAACATTGAATGGCATTGCCTACAGTTTTGGCAATAAACACTGAATGACATTGCCTACAGCTTTGCCAATGAACATTGAATGGCATTGCCAACAGTTTTGGCAATAAACACTGAATGACATTGCCTACAGCTTTGCCAATGAACATTGAATGGCATTGCCAACAGTTTTGGCAATAAACACAGTATGACATTGCCTACAGTTTGGGCAATAAACACAGAATGACATTAGCTACAGTTTTGGCAATGCATACTTAATGACATTGTATTTGTACAACTCCAATGGCAAGGGACACAGGGATGATCTTGTCCTTGAACATCTTCGCTGGCAATGGACACAGATAGACATTGTTCTTGAACAATATCTCTGGGAATGAACACAGAATGACATTGTGCTTTGACATCTTTCTGGCAATGAACACAGGCATTTTGCTTGAACATCTTTCTGGCAATGGACATAGAATGACATTGTGCTTTGACAATTTTCTGGCAATTAAAACACAGACATTGTGCTTGCTCATCTTTCTGCTTATGAGCACAGACATTGTGCTTGGACCCCTTTCTGGCAATGGACACAGAATGACATTGTGCTTTTACATCTTTTTGGCAATGAACATAGACATTGTGCTTTGACGTCTTTCTGGCAATGAACACAGAATGACATTGTGCTTGGACATCTTTCTGGGAATGAACACAGAATGACATTGTGCATGGACATCTTTCTGGCAATTTATACAAAGACATTATGCTTGGTCATATTTCTTGCAATGAGCACATACATTGTGCTTGGACCCCTTTCTGGCAATGGACACAGAATGACATTGTGCTTTTACATCTTTTTGGCAATGAACATAGACATTGTGCTTTGACGTCTTTCTGGCAATGAACACAGAATGACATTGTGCTTGGACGTCTTTCTGGGAATGAACACAGAATGACATTGTGCTTGGACACCTTTCTGGCAATGAGCACATACATTGTGTTTGGACACCTTTCTGGCAATGCACACAGAATGCCATTGTGCTTGGACATCTTTCTTGCAATGAACACAGAATGACATTGTGCTTTTACATCTTTTTGGCAATGAACATAGACATTGTGCTTTGACGTCTTTCTGGCAATGAACACAGAATGACATTGTGCTTGGACATCTTTCTGGCAACGAACACAGAATAACATTGTGCTTGGACATCTTTCTGGCAGTGAACACAGACATTGTGCTTGGACATCTTTCTGGCAATGAACAATTTCTCTCGCAATGAGCGATTTTGGGCGCTAATTGGAGATGCACAGATTGACATTGTCCTTGAACAACTTCTCTGGCAATGAACACAGATTGACATTGTCCTTGAACAACTTCTCTGACATTGTACACAGATTGACATTGTCCCTGACCAACTTCTTTGACATTATACACAGACTGACATTGTCCTTGACCAGCTTTCCTGCCAATCAACACAGATTGACATTGTCCTTGACCAACTTCTCTGACATTGTACACAGATTGACATTGTCCTTGACCAACTTCTCTGACATTGTACACAGATTGACATTGTCCTTGACCAACTTCTCTGACATTGTACACAGATTGACATTGTCCTTGAACAACTTCTCTGACATTGTACACATATTGACATTGTCCTTGAACAACTTCTCTGACATTGCACACATATTGACATTGTCCTTGAACAACTTCTCTGACATTGTACACAGATTGACATTGTCGTTGACCAACTTCTCTGACATTGCACACATATTGACATTGTCCTTGACCAACTTCTCTGACATTGTACACAGATTGACATTGTCCTTGACCAACTTCTCTGACATTGTACACAGATTGACATTGTCCTTGACCAACTTCTCTGACATTGTACACAGATTGACATTGTCCTTGACCAACTTCTCTGACATTGTACACAGATTGACATTGTCCTTGACCAACTTCTCTGACATTGTCCTTGAACAACTTCTCTGACATAGTACACAGATTGACATTTTCCTTGAACAACTTCTCTGACATTGTACACAGATTGACATTGTCCTTGGCTTAAACTTCTCTAGTAAACAGAAAGCCATTTCCAACAATTCAACATTTTTAATTTTAATCTTTCTGATACTTTTCATTTGTTTGAAGGTACACAAGAGCATGGCAATCAGGTGCAATAGCTCGTCCATTTTTTTCTAGGCAATTGGTGTGATACTTTAACAAATAATTGACTCAGAGTTATGGGACTACGCATGCACATACTGCAATTTTGAACATAGGTACCAAGTTACATGTTAATATCTATAATGGTTTTCGATGATCAAGGCATGACAATACCTGTACTTTTGTCTCGAAGTCGGATGGTCTAAATTCAACAAAAAAAACGATAACGCATACATAAAATTTTATCATTTTTATTTGTTTATTATTTTTTACATTTTTTTATTCATTTTAGCATGAATATCATGACTGAGAGAAGGACCTGAAATTTCTTTCAAAGTTAGTTCATCTAACAACAAAGTAGCCATGTTTTCAAATAAACTTTTACAGACCAATCAGCTAACACTGCTGGATGTGATTGATTACAGCAATTACTTTCATACATATAAATCAACATTTGCTCATTGTAAATTCTTACAAGTACACTGACAATGCATCTTAATCTGTCCAGCTTTAAGCTCCAACCAATCAGAAGACAGAACGCAATTCCAGCTTTAAGCTCTAACCAATCAGAGGACAGTATACAATTCAAACAAGATATTGTGATGAACTATTTTATAGTTTCGTCCAGAGATCCTATACATAAGGATATATGGGATCTCATGTTTTGTCACATCATTTGTGTTTAACAAATTGCAGGTAAAAGACAATTTTCTCTATATAAATATAAAAGCAACTCTTAAATAATCATACATGGTACATATAATTCTTATACACTGCTTATTCCTTTGCTCCCTGATACAGTTTTCACAAGAACATTTCTTTAATTGTTTAGCATGTTATTGGCTAATAAATCATTGCTTGATGATGGACGGGAAAATTGCAATATTCAAATTGTGGTCATACTAAACAAAATCCAAAACCGGACCGACCCACAATTGCAATTATTAAAAAGTTAGTCCTATTGGGCATTTAGCTACAAGAATTACCTTGAAAAACAATTCTTTGATAACATAATAAAAACATAGTCAATGAAACTTCAATTAATAAATATATATATATACATAGGTAAAGATAAATAAGTTTCTTTTGTCATTTTTCAACAGATAAAAAGTCGAAAATGTGTGACCCTTATTTTGCAATTTTTGCCATGCTCACATCAAGCAATTAGCCAAGAGATTCTTTAATATATCACAGATTGAAAAAGCTAAACCAGCAACACTTGCTGGCCAAGTTGTTCTTAATAAGACACAATTTCTTCCATATGTCAATATTAACCATAGCTGCTTTTAATTAAGTAGGAAGTAAGCAGTGCAGAAGAATTATATCTCAAATTCATTCATCATGTACTTGGGATCAGTTTAGCACTTAGGATTCATAGACATTTTGTGCAAGAAAATGGATCAAATTTAGATTAAATCAAGTCATACATTGATAACAAAAAGGCTTATCAGTTTGTTTTCAAATGTATATAGTCCCTTTTTACCACAGGCTAACACTAGTTGCTAGTAGGGCTACGTGAGCACTGTAACAATTTTGATCATACAAAGATAAAATCAAACATTGAAATATCGATTTACCAAAAAAGTCCATTTTCCCAGAAAAAAATCTTAAAACAAGGATACATTATGGATATTCATTAGTTACAAAAGCTTCTTTCAAAGACATTTTGATTTCAAATATAAATATTAAACTAAGCAATGTAATTACCAGAATTTTCCATGACAAAACAGGTTTAAACCTTCATAGAAAGTCGTACGTAATAAGCCCACTGAATGCCATTTTTAGTACCAACTGTGCCATAAAATACTTCATTTTAATGGCTATATAAGCACAGGATCAGCTTAACTCCATATAAAAATAACAGCTACATTGATCTTGAGCTAAGCTCATATTAAGCTTTGTTGTTGAAAACTTTTCAAATTGGAAATTGTTTCCATAAGTGTGCATGAAATATGCAACTAATTTAGTCTACAAAGAGCAACCAGAATTGATGCAAATCTGGCTTATTCTACTTTTGGAAACATTTTTTTCCAATTCGTTGGCTTTTGAATTATTCAGCCCTTAAAGGCATTACTTGCAAGACCTTGGCAAATTCACACAATGAAATATCTTGCAGATGGAACACAGCTGGTATTAAAGAATATATGCAGTCAATCTGTTAGAATGGATGTTTTCAAGTAATACATGCTTAGTAAACTACACAGATTATTAATAATAAATTACCAATTGTTAAAATATAAGACATTTAAACATCTTTTTCACTAAAATAACTATAATACAATATATCTATGTTACAACACCAATTTTCAAATATATTAATATATGTTAATAATGAAGGTTTTAAAATCAACATTGACAGGATTTAAAATTGCACGGAGTAGTTGTTCAAATATTCTACATTTCATTCTAATAAGTTTTTGAACAGCATATAAAAAACAATAAAGATGCATCACTTTTCATATGTATCTTCATTAATTCTTTATTCTAATATCAAACAATGGCACAGCAACTCAAAACCCTTAGAATCATTTTTGGAATATTTCAATAACACCAAATTATTGTTATGTTAAAATTATGTATAATCATAAAATCAAACTAACCATTTAAAATGGCGAAGAACATACCAAGTCTCCTGTGAACTAAAGGCCTGTTACTTATAAATATTAAGGTCAGCAAACTTTCACTTTAAGGGGTCATTATGAGTTAGGTATTTAAAGCAGTTTGGTAGATAAATTTTGACAGCATCCTGTGCACTTCAAAGGTGACGAATGGTGAACAGCATTTCAATGGATTTGCCAAATTCAATGGAATAATGTACTAATAGAAGTTGTTTAAAATGAACAATTTATGCTTCTCAGAAAAAAGTACTTAGTCAAAAAAGTTATATTATCTAAGTTGGCCTAGTTTTAGCTAAATTACCTTAGTTATCTTAGTAATCTTAAATATTTCACCACATTAAAATGCATGACTAAATGCCGAAAAAGGATATCCGCATTAATAATCCCCGAAAGTTTTGAATTACACTGAATTTTATAGATAACATGTCAATTTCATGGAAACCATGAATGCATTTATAAAAACATTACCAGATCATCTTTATTATCTTCTTCAGAGAATGTGCATGCATTTTGATTTATTTCCTAACCAGATTTTTGTTATTAAATTCATGGAATTAAAGCATGGATCTTTCCATTGAAAAGGCCCTTCGATACATGTAAGTACAGTCGAAACCTGTTGACTTGATACCCCAGGGACCAGCAACAATACCTTGAGCCTCGCAAATATCGAGCTAACCAGGAATGCTTACACAGTAAAACAAAAGCGGACCTTTACATCCAGTTCGAGCCTCGAGGAAATCGAACCAAGTGATATCGAGCCAACCGATTTCGACTGTATACAAATATGGTTTTCCGTTAAAAACAGCTCACAGGGAGCACCTGGTCATGTCTTACTTTGCACACATCCTATTATCACAGATTTTTGCTTAGGCCATATTAAACTATATTCTATGTTTATCGTCCAGTTCAAATTTAAAAACCTGCCAACAATGACAATATGCCGTGAAAAATTCTTTGAAACATAAGAAAAAATATTTTACCATTAAACATAAGGTCATAAACATTTCAAAGTCCTATCTGACCAGAAAGGTAATATTTCGTAGTTTATTACATTTTCCTCGACTCATTTTTTAAAAACTTTTCTGATCGCTTATTCAATAATTTTGGCTCAACTTTTTGTTTCAAAATTTTCATATTTTTTAAAATCCCGAGGCTAAAACCCTACCTGACTGTTGTTGATAAACATAGAATCAATTTTGCATGGCCGTAAATATAAGCAACCAGCTAAATTCAGGGAGGGAAATAATAGTCTTTAACAAAAATATCAAGGATTCAACTCAATACAGTCGTAACTAAACAAAATTTGCTAACAAGCTATTCAAATATTGTGCGAACCCTTGATATATGTATATAACAGTATGTCAACTGGCATTTATAAATTAGAAATAAATTATTGCGAATGAAAAATACATGACAGAAGAAAAATCCAATGGGTAACAAAATCTTTAACAATAGTGACTATTATAACACACAACTGTGACTAACAAAGAAGTGGTGTAGGTCACAGCTTGTCTTGTTTGACTCCGCGGACAAATATAGTGAGAAATATCTCGAGACATTTACAGGAAACAATGTACAAACATACAAAGCCTGTTTTTGATCAGTAAATTTTCTTTCTGTACAATAGACGTATACAATTTTTTCAAAAATATGTTTACATAATCTAGATGCTTAGAGACTATTTGTCCAACTAATGTATCAGAAAAAGCACAGATTGTGAATAATTACAGTCAATTAACCATTTATCGTGCTATTATTAATATTATTTTTATAACTGAATGCTATTCGAACATTTGATGTATGGAAATTAAAAGGGACTTGACAAAATCAATATATACCTCATTTAAAAATGCTATTTGTGGCACCTAACAATATATACCCTGAGAGAAGATTGTTGGAAATACCTAACTTAAAGAATTGTTAGAGAATTCTTTGAGATCACTTAATTTTGCTATTTAATCTTCATATGTACCAAACACAGTCAAAAATGAGGGATGGAACATGAATGGACTATTATTGACCTTTGGATGGACTAATTATTGACCTATCATATAATACCCCTATAAGACTCTTTTTGTTTTTGTTAATTATAAATAAGGCAGGATTAAGAATCAATTTGCCTGCATTTTTAAGCTTTTATCAATGTTTGCACTATTTATGCAGTCGCTCACGACAGAAGTTGTAAAGCAATTACAACAAAAAACGCCCTACAACAGTCAAGAAACAAAGATATTATATTGATATCTAAAAGCTATTAAATATTGCCTGCTTAGATATAAGTCCAATTCAAAACAGTTTACAAAAATTTAACAAGCTTTAAAAAAGGTTTTAAAACAAGGCATGTACGTCAAAACATGGAATATAAGTAATATCTTCACGGCTTAAGTCATTGTTATGTTTATTACAAATTATGGATCACTTAACAAATCAGCTCTAACAATGCTGTAATGTAATTTTTGGTTAAAAGCTAAACCTATTATTCGGCTTTTCTTAAAGATCTTGGAGCCGTTCCAAAATGTAGTATTTAATGTTATGTAACTTAAGACAAAAAAACTTGCTTAGAAAATAAAAGTGACAACTGTTAGTTAAACTTTAAGATGTAAACAAATTCTGAAAAAGAAATTTGATACACATTAGCATTCCCATTAATATCAAGAATCGAAAATTTAAATTTAGGTATAATGCGATATTTATTATGCATCCGTCTCTTTACTTTTTATCTAATTTGTAAAAGAGCGATGAGGAAAATCACAAATTCACAAACAAAAATCTGTGAAGTAATTTTAACAGAAGCAAAAACAAGTCATTTTGGGTAAAGAAAATTTGCATTACAAATAAATCTGTTTGGACAAGATTTGTAAAACCAATTAAATGGACTGTGTGCCACGTAGGCTATTAGAAGAACATTCTTGTACAATATCAAAACATGTGTAGGGTCATAGTACACTCGCGATAATATGTTATTATACCCCAACCCTTTCATTTACGTTCATTTACTTTCACTACAGTGAGATCATATACATTTTTAACAAAGGCTGTCAATTGTTTTTATCAGACAGAACAATTGAAACTTTTGTCACAATGGAATTTCTATTTTCGATATATGTATGACATGTCACCATGCATGAATTATCCTGTGTGCAACACTTCTTAGATTACGTGGGCTGAATTACATCAATTCCTTTTTTTTTTTACTATACACAACTATTTTAAAACTTTTCTATATTTTTTTACTGTCTTTAATAACAAAAGCCAGAATGTATTTTAGTCATTAAAGCATGGTCTGCTTTCATTTCAAATACAATAAACACACAGATGTAATATGCTGATAAAATCAGCCCACGTCTATGATGTTAAAATGAAGCCTTTAAGGCTAATATCTGATGAAGTGACTTAAGACTTGGGTGTTTTGTGTTCACATTTTCATATTCACATAGTCCTAATACAGGTATTCGACAGGCTTTTTAACATTTTGACTAAGTTTACACAATCTAAACCCTGAAAAAGAGCATTGGCTTTAAAGCCGGTAGGCATTTTCATTTCAAAACAACCTCAAACACAGCTTTACATACATTTTACATACGTTTTTTGTACTTCACAATGTAAGGGGTGATAAAACAACTTCTGATTTCATAACATGTGTCATTGAACATCTTCCAAAGCTGATATTATTCATAGCATGATCTAATCAAGCGATTTCGTCACATTTTTTACAAAAAAAATCAAGCAGACACTTTAATCTCAGATCATATATTGATGGTGCATGTCAAATTTTCCAAAGTACTTTATCACACCCTCAAATCAAAACCATACATTTTGTGTCTTAAACTGGCCAATTCAAAATTCTTAACAACACACATCTCACGACAGACGGAGAACACTTCATTAAATGCTGGGCACATTTTTTTTATCCAAGACCAAAAACCACAGAAAACAGCATAACAAACTTTACCTATTTACAAACTAGTTACCAAACTCACCAAAATCTTAGAGTGAAGCTAGCAGGCTAAGTGGTTAAATGCTTTAATGGTCAAATTTTGAAGCACTGTTATCAAAGGTTTTTGGACTTGCTTACATTGAAAATACATTACTTAGGTCTCACACAGAACGATATTGCAAAGTACAAAGAGTTTTCACATTATAAATAATCTTTAATAAATTACATATTTGCCATTATTTAGAATTCTATCATAAATCAATAAATATGGAAATACTAAAGATCGTTACTTCACTATCTCATTTTCACCTAAGGCAAGACCACCTGTGATTTTCGTAATGGAAGTCATATCAGTAAAATATAGTTTTCTGGACATTTTTCACACAAAAAAACACAACAATTATCATCGTACTGCTTTAGAAGTACAGATAAATCTTCATAGCATAAGTTACTATAAACAAAACATGACAATTATTCATGTCGAGCATAAACAAAGAATTAAAAAAATATTAAATGTAATCCTTAAATTTGTCTTTCTGTTGAGGAAATGTCAATCGTCTCTCAGGGTATAAAAGTTACAAATTCATCCGAGGTCTCATTCTGCGTATAAGATGATTCTCTTCGAAGATTTCCTCTCCGGATAGGCTTTGCTGGCGGTTGAAATTTTCTTCCATGTTTAAGATAATTAACACTTTCATTCTGCCTGTTTTTCTTGAAGATTCTAACTTGTTCAGCATTCTTCCATACATAATGAATGATAATAATGAAATATTAACAATACACCATGGACAAAAATAAATGTGTACTTCTACTCTGTAACATCCTGTATATTATTTTTTTTGTCACATTTTTCTTTTCACGTGTATAATCTACATGCATATTATGTTGCGTATTTAATGTGGGGGTTACGAGAGAAATAAATGTACATGTACAGAAACACACCCCCGTTCAACAGATCTTAAATCACAATTACATATATATATTTAATATACATATATATATATATTAATGTTTAACAATTAAAAGTTTTTTGTCACATAAACAACATTCAAAACTTAGTCCACGCGCTTTATAGCGTAAACGCGCATATTTTTAATAATTAAACCGGGTAGTAGGCTAGATCCTGCAATCCCCCCGATGTTTCGCCTGTCTCAGAGCGACTCGGAATAGGAATCGTTTAACCTAATACGTTTGGCTGAGATCGTGAAACCGTCGCTAGACCCACTCTCCACGCTGCTATGGTCATCGTCACTTGTGCCACTGCCGTAGCCGACGATGTCAATCTCATCTGAAAATAGACAATACAGACATTTTAACTTTCATATAAAAAAGATTTTTATTTCATATATAGATTCCTTTACACATATCTAGTGGATTACTTTGACCACATTGACAATCCCATGACAACTGACCAGTCCCATTCAACAACTGATAAGTTCTATTCAACAACTGACCAGTTCCATTCGACAAGTGATAAGTCCCATTAGATAACTGACCAGTTCCATTCAACAGCTGACCATTTCCATTCAACAACTGACCAGTCCCATTCAACAGCTGACCAGTTCCAACCAGTTCCATTTAAAAACTGACCAGTCCCAATCAACCGCTGAACAGTTCAGACCAGTTCTATTCAACAACTGACCAGTCCCTTTCAACAAGTGACCAGTCCCATTTGACAACTGACCAGTCAAATTTCACAACTGACCAGTCCCATTCAACAACTGGCCGGCTCCATTCGAAAACTCACCAATCCCATCCCCAAGCCCATTCTCGTCATGTTATTTGTTAAGTTAAGCAATATGGGACATAAAAAAACTAATATTATAACAATGATTCTACGAAATGAGACAAAAGGAAGAAGTGAATAGCAAAATTGTTAGGGTAACTTGTAACTTGAAATGTAAAGTATTATGATATCACAGATAACGTATTGTGAAAGACATGGCTATTTTTTATGACATTTATCCCTGTTGGATCAAAGTGAAGTATTTATTTACTTTATGAAAACCCCCACTCATCTTCCTTAGTCAAAATCTAAACTCTTTAACATAAAAAATGTTATTCAATACCGCTGCTAACAGTTTAAATTAACAAAAAATATCTTGAAAAGCACTTCAAATTTGATTTTTTTTATCTCAACTAGAACGCATGCTTACTTATGTGAACGCATTCAAACTTACGTTTGCACCAGTTTAGGCCAGAGAATGTTTTCCCGTGCACTACTATTTAAAACCGGTCATGCATATGATTTAAAGTAATTTTATATCATTATAACAGAAATAAACACATTCACTGAATCACATGGTTTGTATATTCATAACAGTGTTTTTTCAGAACATCTTGAGTCATAAATAATTCCATGACTTTCAAAATTTTGAAATGTCTTTTTGGAAATTTGAATCATGCCCCTCAGGTTATAGATCAAATCAATAATCTATACAAAGCTGATATCAGATTGCCAAAAACATTGTCAGAATAAGCCCTTTTCAGTAATTGAGTTACCGTTCTTGAATACTCTCTTAAAGGAGGTAAGAAATGCCGCTGGGTAGTAAAACAATGGCGTGTGATTACGTAGATAAAGAAAACAATCGATACCTGTCAGATAGCGAAATAGATAAGTTAAATGTGTCGCAATTGAAAGATTATTTACGGGATCACAACCAGTATGTATCAGGGAAAAAGTCTGAACTTGTATTGCGTGCGAAAGGGGTTCAAAAAGCCGGATTAAATGATCGAAATGAAGTGCAGATAAACGCGGAAGTGAACTTTGAAAAAAGACAATGCGACAAACTTGTTACACCTCTTGGTCAGAAATTGCCGCACCCAAAGACATTGATTTCGTGGACCAGTGATTTAATGAACATTCCCTACTTCAGTGATAGTGATATTTACAATTACTTTGTTCTTAAGATGAACACTAAGAAGCAGTTGAGGTCGAAGGTGTATTATGCAGACAGACATGTGCACAGTATTATGTATTGCAGCATAGATGAGAAATGTGAACATTGTTTTGTTAAGTGCAAGGTTATGCCATCATTGCCAAGTGCCTCTACCAAAGACAATCCAGACCACAATGTTTGGCTCTGCCTGTCAAAAGTCACTGGCCAGGTCCATTCTGCAGATTGTGATTGCACAGCTGGGTAAGTACTTAGTTTGATTACGACATCATTACGTATGCAAGATATTTTGATTCAATTGAAATATGATGATGAAATACAGTTCAGTATTATCAATACTGAATTTGTTCAAATGATTTAAACAGCTACAATGGCCGGGCCAAGCTCTTACTGCTACGCCCAAACAAGACTGAATTATATACGTTGACAAATTTCCTTAGAAGTTTCAAATCAATGATTCTATGAGCCTCATTAAAATATATTTAGCAACTTAATTTTCTTACCCCTAACTGTGCCATCTCGGGGCTGGGCGTGTTTGCTGATGCCCCCATTGTATTATTTATGTACAGTACTTATGACTATCAATTACAAATTTAAATTAATGATACATGATTAAAAATGACTAAATGAAAAAAAAAAACCACAAGTTTCCAGGAGTGCTTTGAAGTTAAACTGATGTGACAAGTTCTGTATTAAATATATTTCAATTTCAGGAGGGGTGAAGCGTGCAATCACATCGGAGCGATAATGTATGCCCTTTCAGACATTTCAACAAAGAAGAAAGATGGAACCATTGCTTCAACATCAAGTAAATGTGTTTGGGACCAGTTTAACAACCCACGGAAAAGAAAATTAACCCCGAAAAAGTCCAGTGAATTAAAATTCAGAAAATTCAAAATGGACACAGAAGAGCCATCAAAACCAAAAATGAAAACAGCTAAAGAACTCTTTAGTATTTCATTCTCAGAAGAGAACTTCCGAAAAAAACTGTCAGCATGTAACTCTTCTGCTGGCTGGCTTCTTAACTTTGTCAACAGTAAAGAAGAACTCCAAGAGGAACAAGTTCCTCAGTTTTTGTTGATAGAATATCAATATAAAGACTCAGTTAATCTGAAGAGTGACACTGTTGTAGAAAATATGACAAATGTGATGAAAGGACTTAAGCTCAGTAATGACCAATGTGAGGCTGTTGAAAGGCTAACCAGAGGTCAGGGGAAAAATCACAATTGGATAGTGGAAAGGAAGATGAGGTTAACTGCCTCAAACTTTGGAGAAGTAGTTTGTCTCAAATCAGATACTCCTCCTGAAGGGCCATTGAAGAGAATTATGTACCCCCCTAGTATTACAAATAGGTACATGACATGGGGAACCAAACACGAGCCTGCAGCCAGGAGGAAATACTCACTTATTATGAAAAAGCAATTTCCTGATGTTAAAGTGTCTGAATGTGGACTGTTCGTAAACGGTGACGTTCCATACCTAGGTGCCAGTCCAGACGGGATCGTAACTTACACAAATGATGGTAAAAGAGAAACTGGCGTATTAGAGATCAAGTGCCTAGCATCAGACAGATGGAAATCAATTTCACCTCAAGACTGTGCAAAAGATACAGAGTTCTTTTGTATTCTAGATCCAGAAACTGGCTGCTGTAAACTCAAGACTGGACACAAATATTACTTTCAAGTCCAGGGACAAATGGCACTGACTGGGAAGCCGTGGTGTGACTTTGTTGTATGGACTCTTGGAGGTGTGTCGATAGAACGCATCCTGTTCGATAAAAACTGTTGGGAAAACATGCTTGTGAAGTTGAAAGATTTCTACACATATGTTTTACTGGTAGAACTTTTCTGCAGAAGAGTACAACGAGGATTGAAACTGTACTGAGAATGACTTTAGATAAAAGCTTGCTATCATTAAAGGATTAATGTAAAAGAACATACAGAAGAACTTGACAATATCAATTTGCTTGCATGTTTATACTTAAACATTGTGTTCTTTTACACCATAAAATGCTTGTATAAAAGGAGTGAATTCGCATATTTTATTGCTTCCAAATGAATGCACAATAGTGACTTGTCACAACCTAAGATTAAGAGTACATTTAACATACATTGTAAGTTTTATTTGAAATACGTAACTAAAATGATTATATAAATTGGAATGTTTAAAGCTGCACTCTCATAGATAGAATGTTTTGACCAGTTACCAGTTATATAAGAGTGCTGACAAAAATAAGGTCACAGAGTTTTATATTTAAGTTAAAAAATTGTTTAGGGCATTTTTCTTAAACTGTTAGTAATGATTTAAGCCATATAACATTAATTTTCGAACGGAAATATGAAAATCTGCAATCTGATCATTGGTCAGCAATCTTATATCATTGTTTTGCAAATATTTAGGCACAAATTTGCTCTTTCCAAGACAGAAATTAAAAAAAAGTTGTAAACATAGTAAATCTTTGAGAGTGCAGCTTTAATTTATCCGAATCTGTACAATAACAGGGCTTCCATTAAGAATTTAAAACTGCAAGTATGGACTTACTGATATTGGAAGATTTTCACTGAAATTATTAAGTTTAAGTTTCCATGAATGCATTTTTTTTTTTCAGTATTTTTTCAAGTAGTATGTTAAAAATCAGATAATTTGTTGCTCTATCTTGCAAAATTCACAGATTTATGTTTGTACAGATTAATGTTTGTTATTATAATTCATTTTTGTTCAAAACTGATTAAAATTGTGAGCATAAAATTAATATTGCCACCAGGGTTTGCTATTTTGGACTTCCAAGCTTTTGACTTTGGAAGTTTTCTTCAAAATTATAGAAGTTTTTGTTAATGTTAAATCTACCCATTATCATGAACAACTTGCATATTATTTTATAGCCATCATGAAAAACAGAATTTGAACTAAGACACTTCAAGGATGAAATAAATATTGTTCAGGTTTAAAGTGTTTTCCATTGTATAACTCCCAGTTTAAGTTCATATGTTTCAAGTACATTAATAACTAATCCAAGTTACAAAAAGTTGGTTTAATGGATAGCCAAATGGTTGGTTATTGAATAACCGAAGCTACATATTGTGACCAAACTTGATTTGTACATGTAGGAATAGTTTCAGGAGTTCATGTACTTCTATGGGATTGGGTTTTAAGCCCCTATTGTCAAGGTCAATGTTAGAAAAATAGAAAAACAACAACAATTGTCACTGTGCTGAAGTTCTGTCAATCATTGAAGACCTGTTTTTTCACATTCTGGCTTTTCTTGTTGCATCATAATTGCATTCATTCTTAAGTGAAATAGGCGAGCGCACTATCCTGACAGCTCTTGTTATATAGACATTAAGTATATCCAATTCAACATCTGTTTTGGCTCAGAAGTCATTAGAATTTTATGTATTGCCAATGGTTCGATAAAATTACCAGTTTGTACATCAAATCCTTAATATATGGATAAACAGGAAGAGGCTATGAAACAAAATAAAGAATTTCAAATAATTTATTGTACATTTATAATATACAAATGCGAAAATGAAAGTAACTTATCATATGCTTTCCAGTGGTTAATAGATGATTATCAGTGAAATAAAAATGGTATAAAACTGTTTCAATCAGTGAAATAACATTTTGATACTTTTCACTGTCTTAAATTTTAGCTCATAATTCCAAATAAAACTCCAGCAAGTCTGGCCATACCACTCATTAAATATAGTTTTTAATGCTCACTCAGTGAAATACATTATTATCTTACACTGAAAAAGACAACAAAATACTGAAAGTAAGAAGTATAAAACACAACATTTGGAAACTGTTATTGCAAATGACTTATTTGATTGTGTTATTTCCTGATATCATATTTTGATTATCTATTGAGCACCAATGGTGGCAACAGATTAGTCAGACTGACACATATTTTCCAAATTTTTGTAGCTTGTCCAGACATCGTAATCGGCATAGTACCTGATACGTTCCATTTGTCTCTCAACATGTATTCTCAAGTTAGCAATGTTCTTTGTAGCCTCAACTTCAGAGGGCATAAACTGTCGTTTTTTCTTCTTAAAGGGTGGTATTATCAGTTCAACACCTCTCGGTGTTGTTAAATCGGAGATTAAAAACCCTTTATCAGCCATGATGGCATCCCCTTCTTCGCACAAATCAACAAGTCCAGAATTTTTGGTTATTTGTTTATCACTTATGCTCCCAGGATACAAGTCTGAAACAAAAGTTACAATTCCTGCTGGACTTATTCCTATTAGTGATTTCCAAGTCATGTGTGATTTGTAGTCACTATAAAGAAGTGATTTCAGCTGTAATGAGCATGGTGTTTCTGTGCGAATCTCCGTGCAATCTATAATGACTCTACATTTTGGATACTTTTGATGAAATCTCCTGGGCATAGTGCCATTAATGTTTTTTCGAGAAGGCCATTTTACAAGAAAGCTGATGTGCAAGTCGAGGTAATTTATCCAGCGGTTAAAAACTGCACTACATGTTCCCACAGACACATTGAACCTCACAGCCAAATCTTCTAATAGAAGTCCTAGTCGTAGTCTCATTAGAACCATAAAAAACTCATCAATGCGTCTTAAGGACTTTGGTCTCCCAGTCTTTTTTTCGCATGTAATGCCACCCTCAAGTTCATCAAACAAGCACTTAAAAGTTCCAGAGTTGGGAATTCCAGTGAAAAATAACACTTTGCTGTCACTGTGTGAAACATCATCAAACGTAAGAAGTTGTCTGTACAACAGGTGTCTGTGTGGATCTTGTCTGGGGAATCCTGGTCTCATCTGTCTGAGTTGATATGGACACCATTTCTGGCTTCGTCTGCACGGATTGATGGCGGATTCTGGACGGTGTTGGTCTGACATCACTGTAGTCATGGAACTGAAATTAATCATATAAATAATGAGATATTATTTTGCACCAGCTACTACTAGGTATCATAATTAGTTAGAAAAGGGATATAATTCTTCGGCTGATGTCTCAATATTATTTTTTTTCATTTCTGATTTATGACTAGTTAACATCTCAACTGTATTAAGTCAACAATGGTAACTAGGCAAACATTTGTACTTGAACTTGTTTAATCCATAGTTATTTAATAGTAACGGCATAATGGCTTTAAAAATGAAGCAGCATCAATTATTTCCTTTTCAATATACTGCAAGTCAAGTCAATTAATATTTATTTATAAAGTTTGGTTTACAACATATATAGCACACACCCGACTAGATATATAGAAAACAGAATTTTTTTTTTAAATTATTACCATAAGTGATATATCAAGTATAGATTCCTCAGATTCGACCAATAAACCAGCAGCATCACTCTCATAGCTGGTATCTGCTGCTACCCCATTCTCCAATTGCTGCACCGTACTGTCATCAGGTGACTCAACTGAGATGGATTCGTCTGATTTTCTGTCAATGCCATCGATGGTCTACAAACCAAAAGGATACCATATGAAATTAAAAGTTGTTTAGCCTTTAAGTTAGTATTTAATTTATATGCTTAAATAGTTTAGTTCTTTCTCATGAGTGTCCAACCTCTGATCTTATGAACCTGTCAATTGTAACCACGCCCCCATGGTGCCGGGGAATAGCAGGGACTTTGACGTTCGGTCCAGCCAATCCCAGGCAAAATCCCTGTCCTGCTGGTACAAACTGCTGGAAAAATTCTCTGCCAAAGTCTCCAGCACCCCGTGAAAAAAAAACATAAAACAAAACCACCCCTTTTCTCGGCACTACAGGGCTACATGCCAGGTAAAACATGGCCCATTTCCCCCGTTAGCCCATATATATCTAAGACCTGGATGGGGTGGGGGTGGGGGCGCAATTTCTATTGACTGGTGCATTATGACTATCATTTTAAAATTTTACTCTAGTAGAACTAGTGTCTAAAATAACTATAAATATACTATATAACTAAAAATATCATAATGACTGGGCGCATGGAATCTGGATTTAACTGCTGACTGAGCTAAGCTTAACACTAAAAACCAAATGCCAAAATAATTATTTATCTTATAACATAGCTATATATAGTTTGCACCGACTTTTTACTGTCCTAGCTTTTAATTTAAGTCAGCTGATTAAAAAGTTTGGTTTGGATGAAAATACAAAAACATGTACTACCGAAAGCTTGTAGACTTTTTCACTGCCATCTGCCCGTGGAAAGTAACATGGTAGAATATTTTCCTTGGATGGTCCAGCTTTTCCAACGAAATGCACTCCACATATCCTGGTCTGATCGCTATTTGCAAACAAAAACTTTGGGCAGGCATTCTTGCATCGTTGCATCCACACTTTTCTTACTCGCAAATCCGCAGGAAAACGGTGCATAGACACTTTCCTTCCATCAACTACTTTACCCCCATAGTTTTTACAAATACAACAATACCGTTGATGCGAAGGCATAGCTAATTTTAGCGAGTCGTTCAAGTGTATAATTTGTATCTAGTGTGAAGTGAAGCATTCAAGGTTACTACCCGGAAGTGCCAGGTGCGTGTTTAAGCGATTTCTTATCTCCTTTCGGAGAGTACTAAGGGATTGATAAACCTACTTTCCGAAAAGGGCTATAGGTTTAGTTTAATCTTCAAACGAATTTGAACAGTCAGGAAATGAATGTCGAGCTGGCTCAACAAACGTCATTCGGAATTGAACCTTTGAACTGTAACATATACATGTGTTTGCTATTAAGATGATATATTCATAGTTTGGCCTTGAATCGGGCGTATACCCTCGGCATCCTGAGCATCCTCGAAAAGGGGTCGACACCCTCCTCATTATTTTTATAGCTAGGCTGTCGAAAAATCGACAAATGCTGTTTGTTTGTTTTATTTCGTATTTATGAAGTCATATAAATGTAACCATTTTGATCAAGTACATTTGAAGGGTTCAATTCAATATCACAAATCGTTGAAATATTGCTAGGGAATCAGACTGTCCGCAGAACTACATTCAACTCAACTATTAAGTTTTTATTTTGAATCATTTTACAATCCAGGCAACATACTATGCTGACAAAAATTACAAACCAAATATAACAAATGCATATGAATTACGGAAAACGGATGCAAAAATGTGTTCTTCTTGTAAAAGTATGATCGAATAATCTTGCTGTGTGAAGTTGGCTGAACAAACGACAAAAGCCATTTTTAAGATATTTTAAATGCTCTAAACGACGTTCGTTTCATTCGCAAAATTCACGCCATTTGCAACATTTAGGACATTTATAAAATTAGCGACATTCTTAATTATTTTTTACAAAATTCGGAACATTCACAATATTCGTGATATTTATGACATTAACAATTTGAGCTAAATTTACAACATTAGCAATATTCAAAACATTCATGATTTTGAATGGTTTAAGGTAGCCTGACCAGAAACGTTACAACATTTCCATAAAAAGAGCACTGGGTGCGGGTGCTGAACGCTCGTCTGATTGTATCCTTTTACGGCTTAGTTATTTCATATTGTACATTTGATAGTGATAGCTTTGATAGTTTGCTTGTAAGTGACCCAAGCATAAAGCTTAAAAGATCAGACTAGCTAAAAAATACAAAGTCCAAACATACTAAAATATCCCCCACCCTTCCCATACCCTTCCAAATGTGTGACTCAAAGACCGGTTTTATATGTTGAAGGCGTTATTCATTTATAGTCTGTGAAAAAAACCCCACAAAAACAGGTGAGACTCTGCACCTTAAGGGTACAATGTGAAGAAAGGTATTAGATGAACAAGTTCCTCAAGTGTCAAAGTGATAGCTTTGATAGTTTCCATGTAAGTGACCTAAACGCAAAACAACCAACGCCTCCTCATCCGACAACGACGGCAATCAAGTGACGACAATAGCTCGTCATTTTTAAAAAAAATCAGACGAGCTAAAAATGCAAACGGAATTTCAACCAATGTGATGTTTTCGTATTAAAAGGAGTTGAGCAAGTTCTATGTTGCAAGGATGCTTGATTTACTCTTATTTTTTTCCACAGAATTAAATAAAAAGTAAAAAAGTAACGTTTTAATATTTTGCTTTTCAAACCCACTTTGGTATTGTGGAAGGACCTTAATATGTTACAAAACCACTTGTAGTTTTAAATGTTCATTGAACACGTTCTTGTTACTATAGATTTCTTTTAACACGTCATAGCAAAATGTTTGAAATAATTGAGCAAAGACTTTTAATGAGGGATACAAAATTATACACTTAAAATTGTTTAGCTTTTTATTTTATTTAAAAGGTAAAGAATACAAATCAAAGTTTAAATGAAATAAAGAAAACTAGTCACAGTATACATATTCTAAACAATATGAAACTTTTGTATATATATGTACACACGTATTCTTTCAAACCATGTAGCACTTATAAAATATATCATAAATATTACGTAATATTCTTAGCTAAAGGTCACCGTTTATTGACTATTGTTTTACATTTTTGCCAAGTCTTCGATTTACACATTACATATATGTATCCAAAAAGTGAACAAAATATGAAATATTAGAATCGCCCCCTTGTAGTGAATTTGATAACAATAGTCTGATATTTTTTACACTTAAATTCATATTATCACTATTTTATTTTCTCAATTCCCTACATCGGTTGTCCGGTTAGCGCAGTGGTAAACTGGCCTGGGTTACATGCCCTTACCATTTCATTATCTTGTTGTGCAGAGTACGCCAGACAAAGTGGTAAGCGCACTCGCTTCTCACCTCAACCCGGGCTTGGCACCCGACCTGGACGCATGTGAGTTTTGTTTTTGGTAACTATATCAGAAAAGTGGGCTTCCGCCGAGTTCCCCCCACAACACAAGACCACAAACTCGCGTGACATCGTGCCAACGAGAGTGATTAATATGATGAGGTAATAACTTATTACGAAATCGTTGTAAAATACATAAGTGTTAACTTATTTCTTACATATCTCCCAAACAACAATGAAACAATCAATGCATAAAATAACAGCGGCCTTAATGGTGGTTTTAATGCTAGCCGGGCTGCAAGTTGCATCACATCCGGACGCGTGGACGCTGACACATCGAACGGATTTATATACGATGTACTTAACTTCAATATAGAGCTTATATAAATATCCCAATTAAACAATTAAGTCATAAACAGAGGATAAAAGAGGTTACCTGTGATATAAAAAAGTCAATAGCAAAGAGGTTACCCGTGCCGCTGTGAAACCGAAAGTAGGGTGTTTTATTGAATTTTACATATATATTTGACAAACTATTGCCATTTGTATGAATATGACATATAAATGAATACATGTAATATGTATGGTGTGTACATAATCAAACCAGTGGTTCATTTAAGCCCACAGAACATGCAGAGGCGGTGGGCGAGTCAAGACATATCGATATTTTGTAGCTTATTGTGGAGTTGCAGTAATTGAAAAATGGGCACATTACAAAAAAGACATAGCTATAACATTCTACTGTTCCGTGGTATACTTCTTTTGCACATGACATACCTCCTTTCATCAGTAAATGAACATTAACTGGATTGTTTTCCATCGCCGATTTGTTTAGATTTCAGTAGATTTCGCAAAGAGGGTACCGATATGGATACACACCGTGAATATGAAATATCCGTATTGTCTCACTTCTCGCATTGAAACTTATCAATGTACATGAAAGGCTGATCAATTTACATGCAAGTCTGACCATATATGACTCTGTTTATTTTTTGTAAATTTTGTATACATTTTCGCGGGCTAGAAGGCATTGTTAAAATACAATAGAATTATTACACTCTCGTTTTGAAACTTAAGCATTTAGAGTGTGTTCTGTCCCGGCGGGCGAATGTGCACTACACGTGAATTTTATTAAAATTACAATATCATTTGGTCTTGTTAAATTTATGTGGATCATTATTAGCAATAAACCATTTACCATCATTAACTTTTTTTCAAAGGATATGAAACCAGTCTTTAAGATGTTGTATTTTGCTGGTGAAAGAAGCGAGGACACGCCTAGCTCCTTTCACCCAGCGCTACTCTGTTGTAGGTTATACTTCCACACTGAACTTGAGTTTCAGCCGGCAATGTTCACACTCCGGGTAAACTACAAAATGATTCGGTATATTAAATGAAGGTTCCAAGTTACAGGACTGATTTGGCGCTGGAACATTGGCGATGTAAGGAAATTTATTTGTTCAATAATAGAGAAACGCAGATAAAATCTCTGGGAGTTGTCATATTTAGTGCCTGGTATCAAGACAATATACCACGTGATCATCGCCTCTGATATGTTGATATGATCACTTTCACTAAGTTCATTAATAAGAGCCAACACATGTACAAAGAATGATTATATCTTTCTCCCGCGCGCTGAGTTTTCTAGAGACAAGTTAAGGCGTCTAGAAATATATATATAGGTTTAAAAACCGAAAGGACCTTACACGCCTGGCCTCCGGGTATGTATATCTGTTTTACGATAAACGCGATATAAACTTAATTGCCATAACACTTAAGACCGTCCGTCATTTGTTCCGCATCGAACATGTCCCTCACTTATAATTCCGCAAAAATAATTTACGTTGGACCTCCTAGATAATGGATATTAAAAATATATATTTTACCATCTCTGACATTAATACACACAAGTATGTAATGTACTTTTTCTCAGGTGTATGACAAAAAGGTTGAGTGAGTCATTAGCCTACCCATGCAAAGCACGGTATTTGTTTGATGTACACAATGGTAAAATATTTGCTGTCTCATAGGACACCAAAGCACTAAATTGCGGTTAAAACCTCATAAATCCTTTTGTTCTTATCTTTTCTAACCTAGCTAAGCATATATTAAAAGATAACTAACCTAAGTATATACGCCAGTATTGTACGGAGCGAATAAAGCGACATAGTGATTAGCCGTTTTATCTTGCGAGCGTTGCGCCCCAATGAGAGTATCGGTCTTGTTAGGTTGTGGGGCAGCTTGAACACCTAGTGACTGTGATCTTGGTTAGAGCCCTTATGTTTTTGATAAGCCAAACAGTTGCTACCGTCTTATCTGCAGGAGTCGCGGCTTCAGTAAGAGTATCAGTCGTATTAGGGTTTTGAGCAAGGTATTCGGAGCACCTCGGCCATTTTCCATCGAAGACAACCTCGGATGCATGCCAATACATGATATATATATATATATATAGAGAGAGAGAGAGAGAGAGAAAGGTATCTAAAGCGTTTTTTTTCTTTAATTGTTAATACAAATTCGCAGTCCGTTTGCGAGACATTGTTCGCGTTACCGCGTTGAGTAGTACACGTTACCGCTTTAAAGGGACTCACTCATGCTTTGGCACCAAAAAATTTTTTTCTTTACACACTTACAATATAATTAGTTTACCCTTGACATCGAAAGTGTTAAACGCTGCAACAAAACAATTCAATGAAAAAAAATCTGATCAAGTCAGGAGCAAACCCACGCTAAAAATAGAAAATCGAACGCATAACGTATGAGATATTTAAACATTTATTAAATACATTGAAAGCATCACATGATAATGTCAACAAACCAATCATGCGTCGGCCTTTTGCTGAATTGCGTTAGCATCAGTTTAGGAAATCGTGGACTACAAAGACAAAATTTTAGAATATATCAACAATTGTTGAATGGTTCCAGCTGTCATTATCTTCGTTTAAGGCTCCTTATGATTTGACACATTTTATTTTGTATTTAAGAAAAAAAAACATGATAACAATCCATGAGCGAGTCCCTTTAACTGCTCGTTTTGAGTCATTGATGATGTTTAAAGTGACACTCTTACTCAAAATCAATACATACACATGTATAACATGTATAACAAACATACATTTTGAGTGCTAAACCTTTTACTACTTACAAATAATGCATTTATGGAAACCATTTATATTACTGATAACAAACTTTGTGACCTTGTATTTAATAGCTGAATACGCAAAAATATCAAATGATTGGTGAATGCTAAAAGATTTACTGTGGTCTGCTATACTCGTAGTGTCATAAGGTAGAAATACCGTGTTTTCTGCACCTTCTTTCCAATAAAAACTCCGTCCTTCATAAGAACCATTGTTTTCGACATATATTCATTCATTTTGGTATAAGAAAACAATTGTATTAAATTTTAGTAAATCTTATTTTGGAATAAGAGTGCATCTTAATTTCAAAAGCATTACTACAGAACTACTGGTTACTGCTATACGTACAGTGTCGCGTTTGTATCATAAACTTAAGATTAAACCAACACATCCGCATAAGGTTGATGATACTTAAGTACATGAGTAAATATTTGCAAATGATACAGTGGCCATTTTTTCCGACGTTTCTCTTGCGAAATAAAAATTCATGGAAAACTCCGCATGGTGAAAATATGGATACATTATGTCAATAAAGGTGATCCCATGGAATAAAACTGTTCAGCGATCTTCAATTATTTTTATCAAACCGGCCTTTCCCTAAATCCTTTTGGAGGATTCGGTAGTGATAAGGGGCATATATCAATATCAAATTGATTTTGAAAGTATAGAAACGAGTGAGAGAGAAGCAAATACTGTATCTAATTTCAATTAATTGTTTTTTTTAAATCGGCATTCATAAACTTTGTGCTTACATATGAGGAAAGAAGCCTGCGAAAATGAAATGTGCTTGAATTATAACGTGGACCGGATGCGCTGATTATTATCGCGTTACTAGGTTCCAAACTTCCTTGTTAAAGCGTCGCGCAGAACCGACAAAATAATTGTGGAAGGAACAGAAATCTCATTATAAAACAGAATTGTTTTAGGAGTAGATGTCAAACTATAGAGTTTTCTTGGTGATATATCAGGGTTTTTTAAACAAAAAAGGACGTTGGACAATTAGTGTTTTTGACTTCCTCAAGGCTATTCAATAATTGAACTTTTTTCCAAATTAATGATCATATGACTAATTAATATTTTTAATTGGAAACACACCGAAACTTATAGAAAAAAATGCCAGTTTCCTTTTGTAAGATGCTCTCATGTTGCGCGGCGCTGATTCTACTTTCGACGTTGACGTCATCAGTCAACGTCATCGAGACGGAACTGGAGCCACTGCCGACGGACGCTAACTATAAGGCGGGGGAGACTAATTATGACAACGGCGGCATGGGTCCGCTTTACGACTTCTCGCGGAGCTTCATCAATAGCGCGCTTCCCGAGTTCCCGACGGACTTCATAAAAAGTATATATTATTTTTATTCTAGACATGTACTTTTTAAAAAAGGCTTAATATACATATTTTAGTTATATTTTTTTCTCCGGAAAAAAGTGAAAAATTATTGTAAGTTGAAACAAATAAAAACTAGAAATGTGTCCATAGGACACGGATGCCCCCACTTCGATTTTTTGTCACAGAAAATAAGCCATAATGATTATTCAGGATAATCTGCACATATAGGATAAGTTGAGTTGAGTTGGGTTTTACGGCATCGCAAGACTGTATAGGTTATATGGCGCCATTCAGGCAGGAAAAAACTTGTTGGATCCACATCTCATTTACATCGAGATGATATTTTTTAAGTATTGTTGGGAAATAAAGGGCCCTAACTCCTAAATGATTAAAGCGATTTCCATGGCTATCGAACTTGATCAAGATATTATGGTCACAATCATGTATGTAAAGTTTGGTGAGGATTGGACACATACTTTTCAAGAATTAGATTGGAAACATATATTTTTGAAGTATTTTTGGCAAAAAAGGGCCGTAACTCCTAAATGACTAAAGCGATTTCCATGACTATCGAACTTGATCAAGATATTATGGTCACAAACATATGTTTAAAGTTTGGTGAGGATTGGACAAACGGTTTTCAAGAATTAGATCGGAAACAATCTTCGGGACGTACGTACGTACAGACAGACAGACGTACGTACGGACAAGGGCAACCCTATATGCCGCCACTTTGTGGGGGCATAAACATTGGTTGCAGGGTATATGTTATAAATTTCATACAGAGTATGTTTTTCTTCAAGAATTTAGAACAAAATATTTACCCGAATGAAATTGTTGTAAAAAACGTATTTATAAACAAATGTTGTATGAAGACAAACAGTTTTTATCATTATTTTGCACAGTGGACTTTTGACAAAAACAACTAGATTTTTTTAAGCGAAATATTAGTAAAGAAATGATTTTCAGTTGAGTTTGTTTTATGACATGAACCTAAAGGGGCACAAAGTTATAAGTTACAGACTTAGTAGCTGACCCGATATGCGATATACGAAGTAGAGGAACCCGAATATGGTTTCCTGCGCCCCGTATATCACATGACTGGTCACCTTCTAACCCCGTAACGTATATATCAAGTCCTAAACCTCTTTACATTGATCAAGACGCCAAGATAATCTAGGAAATGTTTTTTTTATTCATCAGACGCCATTTTCGTACGATATAAAGATTAATGACCCATGTGAAAAAAACATTGCGGTCACCGCGTGACCAGTCCTGAACCAATGAACATTCATGTTGGTGGCGTGATATAGGTTTAGGCTTTTTTATTACTTGTTATGAAGAAGAATGTTTAACTCATTTGACTCTATTGATGACACAAAAAAGAGCATATATAAAGCCCTTATAAATGTTTTTTAATTATTAGCTACATGGCCACAAAATCCCTAGGTAAAAATGCACCAAATTATCGCTAAGACTTTTTGATCTGTACAAAAGCATTTGCCTGTTTAGTTTTGATCATTAAAAATGCATCAGCCTATATTGAGCCTGTTTAAGGATTAACCCTTGAAATTTGACAAAACTTCCGAAGAGAAATGTGTAAAACACTAATAGCTTTCAAATGTTTGTTGCATAAACTCATCGCCTAAAAAGCTCATAAATCATGAACATGACAAGTTGAACCCCATCCAATAAAGTACTCGACTTGCAGTATGCAATTAATAATTAAGGTGATCAGTTTTAGCTACTCAACTAATGAAATCAAATGAAATAACAACAACAACAACAACAACAACAACATAAAAACAACATAAAGAACAACATTAAGAACAACAACTACAACAACAACAACAGCAGCAACAATAACAACAACAAAAACAATGACAACAACAACAGCAACATAACAAGAACAACAACAACAACAACAACGACACCGCAACCACCACCACCAACAACAACACCAACAGATCGCTTAATATTCAAGCGAAGCATTAAGCACAGTTGCTTGAAGTTTGGTCTCTGGTTCTAGTCGAGCGGTCTGGTCCCCAATTTGACCTCTTGAAGTTTGGTCTCTGATACTAATCGAGCGATCTGGTCCCCGATTTGAACTCTTGAAATTAGGTCTCTAATTCCAGTCGAGCGGTCTGGTCCCCAATGTGGTCTCTTGGCCTAATTTACTTTAAATAACGCTTTGATTATTATTATTATTATTATTATGAATGTATGTTATTATGTGGATTAGGTGGATATACTCACTCTTCTCTAAACACAATGGTTGGCTTCGAAAAAAGGCTTGTTATTTTGTAATCAGTACTAACACCTTAGTATCTACATAATTGCATGTGGAAGTGTTTCTGTTCATCTTTACCTTATTTGATCATGTAACTTTGATTATATATATATGTGTGCTTACGAATGCTATGTTCCATAATAAACTATCTATTCTGGGCGTAATAACAATTATTAAATTTTAAGCATATTCTTCGATTCTAATGTTTAAATTGAGATGCCAATTTTCCGCTTTTCATCTGATTTCCTCTTTTCTGGTCAAAAAACATAATCAAAAATATTTTTTATCTGGTCTATACAAACAATGACTATTTGTTTATAGTGTCATGGGGATACCTCTATTTTGTACTGGTTTTCTTTTTTACAAAATTGTGTTGCCTTCCCTGCAAAAAAAACAGGTGATTAACCAGACCTCAGACAACGCAGGCATCAAAGGCCATCCATTGTTTCCATCTACATGAAATATAATATACATATAATTTTGATATTTTATTCCCTTCCATTAAATGGTTATCACAAAGGGCCAAAATAAAATAATTTTGTGGTAAGTGTTACAAGCTGACAAACTTTTACAACCGTTTATTAATTTTAAGTTAGTTAATTCTGTACAAAGTAAGTACTATATATCGCTTTTTAGATTACTTACATACACATAATAACATAAATGTTGCCAAGAAAATAGAACATAACGAGAAAACAAGAAAAACTGTATCACCTATACAAATATAGGGCCAATGGCTTTTATTTCCAATAATGATAAAAAATAATATCATATATTACTGTGTGTCTGTGCATGTGGATCCAATAAATTGCCTTATTAATTCTGCCTGATTACGAAATTTCCCTAACCAGACCACTCATGGTACACAGCGAAGCATAGCGCAGAAGTGTTTTGGAGGTATCTGACGATGCCGTAACCACAACCGTGATTATTATAATTTGGCCATTTTAAACAAATCATGCCAGGAAAATTTATGTCCATCCAGAATTTAGTAAAATCACATCAAGTTGTTTATTTTACAAAGCAGACGAGCAGATCAGACGTTGAGCGCACTTTTCTTTTCAAGAGGAGGGCATATCTCATTTGTGTTGATACAGGTTTATCAATGTCAACAGTTTAGTGTACACTCACATAGATATAGCAAGACATGTTGATTAGCGTTTTCTGTCCAAAAAGTTTCACTCTTTTAGTTCACTTGCAAACAACATTTTCGTACACCAGAGTGATGATCCTATGCGTTAGATTTATCACGATCGAACCTCTGATGAATAAGAATGGCAAACAAAGTCCTCATGGTGAGCTAGTGTGTCCGCCACTTCATGGTTTGTAGTTCTTCGACCGCCCGGTTTGTTGTGTGCGACGTCAAAACTATCCTAAACTAACATTAAACTTTTTTAATTCCTCATTAGATATGGTTGGGCATTTTCATATTTTACCTGGTGATTTTTTTTTCCATTCACCTCCATCTATTTTGTTCAAATGGTCCAAGGTTGGTGAAACGCATGGCCACCAGAACTATAAAACAAAAAAATAGGGTTTTAAGCAAGTCTTTAAAACTTGTTTTGTCTCAACAGATAGCCCTAGAGTTATGCTAGATGTACTCTAGCCAACAGCCCAATCCGATGACTGTTCAAAAACACATGTTCTTATGACTCCCTCGAGTCATGGAGAAGCCCGAACCCATCACTGTTCAAGATTGTTTGTTCTTATCATCCACTATGGTCAGGGATGGCCCAGTCCATTGGCTGTTCAAGAGATTTCGTTTCAATCGTTCACTCGGGTCCTGGATTGGCCTAATCTTGTGTCATTCAAAAAGGTTCTTCAGTATCGTCCCGTGGGGTCCTGGAATGACCAACTCCTGGGGCTATCGTCCGCAATTTCCCGTCGAAAACAACCTCGGATGTATATGGACGTCTTACAATGTCAGAATTATTTTCATTTAACTACGCTGCAAGTAGATCGCGCAGTAATTTAAATTTAGCAGTTAAACTTACGGACTTCACTCTTAGGAATTTTAATTATTTATGCAATAATACAATATACTGGGAATAAATGTGAACTTAGTATTACAAATTACACCTTTAAATACAACAACTAATTATTATTATTATTATTATTAATTCTATGAACTACCTCTACTGATTTACGGTTGTTTTCGATTGAAAATAACCGAGGATTTCCGATTGCTCCTGGACCCACCCCAGCTTAACCATGTATCACATTATTACAATGCCTATTCAGTCGATGGGTTCAGCACGTACAGAGAATGATTTATGGCCATCAACACAGATTTTATTAAATATCCTTTGGTATCAATAACCTTTTTAAGTCTTTAAAATGTTATCAGTACGGCGAGTAAACCATAAGGATCATATTTATCGAATTCAAGCATCGTTATCATCTAAACAGCCATCGTACATTGTTGAAAACTACTGAGTGACACTTAAGATTTGTAAAATGCTGAGTTAGACAAACGTGTCGTCCGAGAGACAGAAGTAATTTTCAAAATGCCCTACTATAATCAATTATAAATTGATCAAATCGTTTGGCTGGGTAGTTAAAAACTGGTTACTTCCTGCTGAGAAATTGGGGTCTGGTCTTGTTTTGATTATAGCTACCCGGAGATATGCTTGAAATTTTGACAAAAAAGATTACAATAAATTACTAAATGATATCGTACGTCAGAGGTCTCATAAAAATCAAGACTTTGGTTACGACTGGTTCTAATGTGTCATAGCTAGCGAGGAATTTGTGTTCCAGTTTGTACAAATAATTTAAAAAGTGGCACTATAGTTATACACTTGATAATTGCGCAAGAGAATCGTATTAATGTTTAATGCATTGTTATGATTAACTAACTTGACTTCACTGATAATAACAAAGAAACGTAAACGATTTGTGTTCTGGTAAAAAATATTAGCCTTTATATATGGGTTTCTCGTTTAATAGCTATATGAAAAAATCAGTTAAAGAAGCGCAAAACTATGTTGGCAAACATACACAACAACAACATCAGCAGCAACAGCAGCAACAACAGCAGCAACAACAACAACAACATTAAATGAGCATTACAATAAAGGATATTGTTGAGAAGATGTTGACTTTTGAGAATTAAATACCATTAACTCCCAGACATTCGAGGAATTTCATAGTAATTGCATATTAAATCACATCAAAGGCCACCATATATCAGCATTTGAAATCACAGAGGTTATCTTGAAAACATATCTCTAGATATATATTGAATGGCAGATATTGCTGAATGTTTGGAGAATATCCAGTTGTTGTGCTTGCTCTTTGCCTTGTGTACTCGCGGTTGCCCCCGTGAGTAGCCAAACTGACAGGAACGACTTTCAGAATGTCACATTAGAATCAAGTCGGCATATATCCCATCGTTTTTGGTTGACTAGTTAATACCTGATTAAGATAAGATTATTGTCTGGACATTTTGTTGTTGTCACTGTTGTTACCATGGTACGTGGATTTATTTGAACAATACGCTTGCAAGGTCCTTGTCTACAACTTTTCTTGTGCATTCACGATAGCGCCTTAAGTTGCTAAACGCGGAGTTGTAAAGTGACATGGATGACTCCCAAAATGTCATACTAAAATCAAATAGAAATGAATTCCATCGTTTTTGGTTGAGAATTTAATGCCTGTGATATTGTGATCAGGGCTTGCTCTTATCATTTTTCATTATCAGTTACCCGGAGTTACTTTTCGAAGAACCAATAACCACAAATCAATCAATGATGTGTGTACGTCACTGCGATACCAGTATTATATCAAAGGGCTATTTTATCACCATGAAGAAATCAAAGCACTGACATTTCTGCATGGGACGATTTGCAGGATGCCTCTGTACTTTGTCATGTTGACTGGAGAGGTTAAATGAAATGTTCATTTAAACATACTGCTGTTTAATTTGTGTACCAATACGAAAGGCTCAAAGTAAATATTCCAGTGGCAAGGGAACGCCCTATGTCTATTTAAAAAAGGAACGGATTTCCCAAGATTTGCTATGGTTAGAACGACACATCGACAATATATTTGGGCACGAAACGTCCAAATTTCGCGTACACATATTTTTTACCTTTAGACTAAAGGTCTCGTGGGAAAATACTTGTAAACATTGTTCAAGCTCATTGCCAGTATATGATATTCTTCGATTTTAATTAAATTTCTATACATGATTACAGGAGTCTCCTTGTCCATGGGATAAAACTTCTTTATCTGTGGCGGAGTCAGGTACAATTGACTGGTGCATAAACTAGGCCTTTTAACACAATAGGAGCAAAATATACGCCTAAATCTTTGACTAGTTTTTGTCGAGTTATAGAAACCTAATATTTTGCTACCCCTATCACCCTAACATTCGAGGAACTCCGAATATGGTTCCATATATAATTTTAAATTACTTAATTAATAATATAAATGCTTCATTTTATGTAATAAAAAAAATAAAAATAAAGTTAATATGACAAGATCACCAAATAAGGATGTCGTTTATAGTTGATAAGAACATGCTTGCAGGTGCAGAGTATTTGATCAACTGTCAAATTGTTACTCATTTATTTGCTCGCCTGAAACTGACTCATTCTTTAACATGCTCGGTGTAAAGCACTGATACACAGAAAACAACTTTTCTGGGTTGAAACAGTACTGAGTACACCATTTTCCAAGTACTACCCTTTTTGTGCCAAGCGCTAAGCAAGGGGGTGGTACTATATTTTAACGTGTTTCGGTTTGACACGGCCGGGCTTTGAACCCTTACCTGTTGGACCCGAAGCGAACGCTCTTCCACTCAGCTATCGGTGCGGTCATTCTTTTGTTTTATGGTTTAAACCGTTACAAACGGTTAAAGAAAAGTGAATGAAACAAAATTCCAAGAAAAAAAAAATGTCAAAGCGGTAAATCTCAGAGAGTGCAGCTTTAAATATTAGAAACAGGTATAAAAAATTCAAACTTAAACGTTAAACATGATAACTTGCATGATTAAAAAATATACGAATGATATAAATGCTTCATTTTGTATTACCCACGTAACAAAATGAAAGTTATCACCCTAATATTCGAGGAACTCCGAATATGGTTCCATATATCATTTTAAATTACTTATTTAATAATATAAATGTTTTATTTTATGCAATTAAAAAATAAAAATAAAGTTAATATGACAAGATCACCAAATAAGGATGTCGATTATAGTTGATAAGAACATGCTTGCAGGTGCAGAGTATTTGATCAACTTTTAAATTGTTACTCATTTATTTGCTCGTCTGCAATTTATCCATTCAAATAATGCTGATTAAACATGTGTTTTTCGAAATACAGCCTTCATTCTACACACCTGCTAAAAGCCACACCTCCAGCACTGCCGGGGCTTCGGTTTAATTGAAATGGGGGTCATACCATGTGATTTTGGGTTGTTGATTTTTTAGCTACCGCAAGTTCCTTGAAATTTCGGGGCATTACAATAAGTTACTCAATTATATTCGTGCTATTTTGCTATGAATGATACATCAAGGTCTGATGCATTAGTGGGTGCCGACTATATTTTATATTGACCAAAAGATAATTTAACAAGGGACCGGTTCGTAAATTTCGGAAGATTTATGCCGTTGATATTTTCCATATTGCGCAATCAAATGTCATGGTTTAGTTTAAAAAAAATATTTTAATAATAATGAGATCTAAAGTTATAACGGACATGTATATTATGATATATTTTTTTTGGTTTAAATGCCAACTTTTCTCTGAACCTCTGAAGGTTACACGGCACCATTACAATGTCCTATATGTTTCTCAATCTCCGACGCAGTAATCTCCCTTGGCGAGCAACCACATAAGTGGGTTTTGAAAAGCTAACATTACGCTTAAGTGTTTGTTCTGCACAACATTGAAAAGAATAATTTCCAGATTGTTTCCTCATAATGTATAACCCTTTCTTCCCTATTCATGTACTCATTGGTGTAAAGTTTATTTACAAATTAATACATGTAAAATGTTACAGTATTATCAACAATAATGTCATTCGAATTCATGTAAATATTTTATCATTTAAGTACACTCAAACTTTTCACTGGTGATATAGATGCATGATTTTTCTTCTTTTTTATTGCACCAACTTGATGGTATGCATCAGCGTTTTTCTTGTAACCATTTGGTCAAGCAAAAACTTCTACTAGTGCTATATAACTCGCGAGGCTATTGTGTTCTGATTTTCGTTGACGTATCAAAAATATAAGCTTTAACGTTGCAGCTGCGTAGGTAGTAGCACCAACATAATTTTCATCACCAAAACCGCTAACAAAGACATGCACATAGCTACTAACACAACGTTTGCTGTTAATTCAAAATCCAAGTAGCAGCAGTAATGATGAATTTAAAAGCAACGGCAACTCCAAGAGGTCACCAGGAACACTACACTTATGCCCATATGGTTTTGCTTATTTGAATATTTTTGGCAAACTATCCAGTGAAATTTCAGTAACGTTGAAAACGGAAGTAACGTTGAAAACGTCAGTAAACGTTCTTGACAAAGGCAATGTAATGCTCTTAAGTTTGATGTGAGGCATGATCTAAGGATTAAAACTTGCAATCTTTTTTGGTAAAAGGAAAACAAAACAAAACAAGAAAAATCATTAACAGAACAAACATTTAATGCAAGCAAATCGCGATGCAATAGAGAATATAACTATGTAAGATACTCACAAGTTCCTACGTACATAATGTAAAAGACTCAAATAAATTGCTATCATTTACGCCATGACTTTGCAGGAATGTCGAACATATTTTCATTTATCATTTTAAATTACATTTTAAATCACATAATTTATTAACTGTTTCAATCACAGGGGTTATCAGAAAAAATATGACTTTAGATAATGACTTCGGTAATATATATATAATGATAGATATTACAGAATATCTTAACAATATCCAGTTGTTTCGCTGCTCAAGGCTGGTATTCAATATTGTTCTTAATTGGATCTAAGAACGATGTAGCTAATCGGATTACTTGTTATTAATAACTGACCAATAGAGTGAATGAAGTCAAAGATGTATGACCATTAAATTAACTTAAGTTGAATATTAAATACCAATCAAAGTCCTTCTCTTAAACTTGTCTTTGTAACTTTGTTAACAACGGGATAAAGGAGACCGTTGTTAACTTTTAAAGGTGAACTATTTGATGATGTGCTCATGTATTTAAATAAAACAAATACAGCTGAAACAGTTGTCTCCCCTCTTGTTAGGAATACTGCAGATCATAAGTGTATCTGTGGAACTTACAAAGGAAGAGTCACATAAAAATATGTGTTGTAGTGGCAGATTTGTTTTTAAAACGCTATATTAGAATCATATAGGAATTAGTTCTGGCTTCCATAACTTTAATGTTGATATTTATTTTTTTGGATGTTTACAACGCATTAAACACATCCAAAAAGGTAATATATAACGTGTTCGCTGAAGTTCTTTAGCTATATAGGAATATTTGTTGTACAGTAGCAGACATTACTAAAATGGCACATTATATATAAATCTTTACACTGAGCAGTGACAGGAGTGAATTTCAAAATATCATATAAGAATCATTTTGAAATCGGTGTTGTGCAGTTACAGAAATTACTTTCAAAATGACATATTACAATCACATGGAACTACTCGTATAGTGACAGGAGTGAATCCCAAAATATCGTACTATAATCAATTATAAATTGATCCGATCGTTTTTGATTGAGTAGGTAATAAGTTGCCACTTCCTGCTGCGATATTGTGGTGCGGCCTTGTTTTTATCATTTGACTCATTATGAGCTACCCGGAGATATTTAGACTATCGGGACCTTCGACACAATATTCGTTAAACTTATTGATACGAGTAATGTAGCAAATGGCTAATTTATAACTGTTTAGAGATACAAACCGACCGTCACCATGGGCATTTAATGGCAGATAGATAACGAGGCTTTTGTGCTCCAGTTTTCCTTGACGATGTATACATACAATTTATCATGTACAATGAGAAAATGCCTGTTTTGACAGTTTGAGACTCAATTTTTGCTGTTATCTAAAAATCCTTAACGTTCGAAGAATTCCGATTATCGTTAGAAAAAAAATTATCTTTGCAAATTACAATCCGAAGCAAATAAATGCTGCAATTTATCAGCAATTCACGCCATAAAGGTTATCACGATCAGAAAAAGATCGCTCGATAATTATATTGGTTATAAAAAAAACAAGAGCAATTTTGCACCGGCAGAATATTTGAACAACTATCAAGTTATCTTGAATGCCTGTTCGATTTCACGTATACATGAAAATCACTGTTGCCTCGCAACTTGCCAAACGCAAACCAAAAGTTCCTACATATTTATGTTTTAAAGGGACTAGACACCAGATAAAAATATTGCAAGAAAAAAGAAAATTGTGAAAAAATAACATAATATTGATATCGTCGTGTACAACGCATTGCCTTCTTATTAATGGATGTATCGCATAGATTACGACAGATGTATCTTTCGAACTTTTTGCGTATTTTTCCAAATCGAAATTTAATGAAATTTTTGTCTGTCTTCCACGTAAATTCCACGATATGTGGAAGAGCGGTCGCTTTGATTGCGGTAGGTATGGGGTTCAAAGCCCGGCCACGTCAAACCGAAATACGTTAAAACATAGTACCAGCTTCCTTGCTTATCGCTCGGCATAAGAAGGGTTGTACTCAGTACTGTTTCAACCAAGGAAGCTGTATCCCGTGTATCGGTGCTTTACACCGAGCACGTTTAAGAAACAAGAAACAGGCCTTATTTTTGAATATTGGACAACTGGGCTTGTCCCTGTAGTTTGTATTATAATTATAAACAACCATACATTTACCCCAGACAACATGCTTATATGTTTCATATGTTATGCCAATTTCACTTTGATTTAATTGGGACTTATTATATTACAGGTGTCATGGACGATGGGATTGGATATGTAACAAGTGACCCTACTGGTGTAAGTACAAACGCATGAATACAGTCGAACCCCGTTGGCTCGAACTCGCAGGGACCGGCGATATTACATCGAACCTTGGAAAATTCGAGCCAAGCGGGAAGGCCTACCTTCAGTCTACAGAAATCGGTCGAGCCAACGAAGAATTTGAGCCAAGCGAGTTCGAGTCAACGGGGTTGGATTGTACATATATTTTCTGAAAATGATATGCAGGCCGGACCTTGAGGTATCCAATGAAAAAATACTTGCTTACTTATTTTATTTATACAGTCGAAACTCGCTATGTCGGACATTGTTATCTCAATGTTCTGGTTATGTCGAATCCTTTTTTGACTTTTATTTTGGTTCGGGTTTACACTTTTTGTATTTCGGTTACATCGAATGCTCGTTATTTCGAAGTATTTCCAAGGTCCAAACGGCTTCAAAATAGCGAGTTATGATTGTATGTTAATTAAATGACTTAAACATTACACATGCATTGTATAGATAAAAGTAAATGCTGTTTGCAGTATTGTTCTTTATTTGAACTGAGCTTGTCAATGACTATTATAGTCGTTTAACACATTTTTTATCCACACATTAAACCCGTTATACATGATACAGACGTCTTATGAGGTCAACAGTCATTCAAAAGTCACATGATTGTTCATCGGATACATCCAAGGTACCGTGTCTTTTTATAATGTCTAACTAAATTGGATACCATGCGCAAATTGGCTGCTCGAATAATTCATGAGTTATGTATGAGGTTAATTCCGACCATTTGATTGGACGCCGGAGACACTCCTCAGAAAATTCGGAGATAGTCGAGAGGCTGAATATGAATATTCATGTGCTAATTTTGCCAGCCTTTTTCACCACGCACCACAGAATAGTTTGTAACGTCATCAGAAAATGTGGGTTTAACAGGTAAAACGGGTATTGATACATGGAACTACGCTAGCGTACATAAGTGACACATAGTAATTTAGAATGGTCGTACAAGGCAGGTAGTCGCTTGTAAAAGGTGGTCGGAAAGACAGGTTGTACTGTAGTTTATAATTCAGCAGGAATTCAATGGCTGGTAATTTTGTGTCGGCCCTTTATTCATCTATTTATAAGTTCCCACAAATAGCATGCTTTTCAAAACGTTTGTTTCCTCGTTGCTTCAGGTAATCAAGAAGTTTGCAGGTTATGCCATCGCCATTGTGATTGGACTGCTATTCGTCCTCATTATGCCAATTGTCGGCTGCTGTTTCTGTTGCTGTCGTATGTGTGGAAATTGTGGCGGGAAACGCGAACAAGAGGCAGACGACAACATGCACTGCAAACGGAGAGTATTTTCCGCCATCTTGTTTACAACTACAATATTCATATTGTAAGAAAACTCTTACTATTGATCATGGCCGGTATTTATAAAACATCTTAAGTCTTTTCTTAACTTAAGTCAATGGTCAAAATATATTTGCCATAGTCAAATTAAAAGAAAAGTAAAATTAGTGTTCTTTAACATGAAAGTATGTACATGTATTTTGAATCAGATCAATGATAATAAACTATTTCAGATATTATGAATTTAGAATATCATATGATAAGTGAGATAATTAACTTAAGAATATGACTGAAGATATAAAAAGAATTGATGTTTTATGAATACCGCGCCATTTCTGTTACAGGATGAAACTGAATATCTGAACCAAACATGCATATATTCAGATGATGTACCAAGAAATGTAGAATGTCTCATAAGATGCCCTCTACCTTCACAAATGTTATTCCTCTTGGCTTTTAAATTGTTCTTGATTGTTGGTGTTTCCATTTAAATTGAAAGGAAACAAATGTCCGATCCAGATTTAAACTAAAGAACAAGTGAGAAAGGCGCCAAATAAAGAAAGGCGGCCAACCGAACCTACGGCAATGAGAAAGAGATCACTCCCTTAATAATTATTAAATTTCCTCAAAATTTGTTAAAAATAAATCATAAATGCTTATAACAACCTATCTCCTAGGTGAAGTTGTAAGGTTGTAATATGTGTTGAGAACAATATACTATTTTCTGTTCATAATTGTATTGGTCTTTTTTCAAGTGTTGGAAACATTTGCACGTACGTAGCCAACGATCAGATGTCGAATGCTCTTGAAGAGGTCAATGACATAGTTGGTAATAACCTGGATGACGTGGACACCTTCTTAGACCTTCTAGAGAGCGTAATCTTTAGCTTCATTAATTAACATTCGTACACCCGCAGGACTGACAAACACACAGTAGTGTCAATAGGTCAAAATGTATTACTTATGAAACATATGTAACTAAAATATGAGTTTGGGAGCTTTTTATTCTTATATAACAGTTATAAACTGATGGAAGATAATAATAGGTATGGGAAAATAAGTTATCAAATTAGAGGTAAAAACCCATGCCCATTTTGTGGGATTTTGAAAACATTATATGCCCTTTTGTGTGACATACAACATATACATAGACTCAAACCTGCAAGTTTGTGGAAATCTGCCTGTTTGTGGGACCCTGTCCAATTGTAGGTTTAACATATGTTTTTTTTTGTTCTGAAATACAGATTTAAATTGTTAATACGTGTAATTTAGTCTATTCAACCGCTTTAATATGTTGATTCGAATCTAGAATACCACGTACATTGTATTTGAAGAGTTTCAACAAAGTTGATTTTGCTTATTTTTTATTTTTTGAAAAGGAACATTTTGTTTATTCCCTTTGTAATACATTTTGTACAAAACAGTTTAATAAAACAAGGTTTTGCTCTGAAAAACAACACCTTAATTTATTTGTCCCTTATTTCAGCAAGTTACGACGATCGGCGAAACTAATATGAACAAGACAAGGGACGCAATCACGGACAAGATGAACGCAACAAGTAATGGAGTTTACACTTAAAACATACAGAACTACACACTGTTAATACTTAATATCCCTTATCTAGAAATATGGAGTTTTCATAAAAAATCAAAGAAAACCTCAGACAATTAATCACACTTTCTTAAGAACAAACTAACACTTGTACCTGTCTTTACCATATTTACCAAAAAGTAACATTCGTATACCTTTATTGTTCACAGCAAAACAGTTTGATGAATTTTGTCAAATGCATTATTCAGAACAATTATTAGAAATGATGTCCGGTTTCCGATCATTTTCGCTCAGCGACCGTAGTCGAGTAAATAATTTCAAGATACCTACATTTTCTCAGCAGGCCACTGGCTCAATTAATTACTGCATATATAATTACATGTATAATGTGTGTAAACATACTCTCATTTGAAGTCTTGTTCATTTTGGTTGTTTTTGGGAAAGTAACTACTTATTTTTCTGTGTTCACTGTACTTATAAATATCAATCCTTTATCAGTGTCTTAATTCTTATCTAAAATGCAGGACCATGTTTAGTGTAGGGACATTTAATTTATTGTCCATTCTTTGTATTGTTGTGTACCCTGAAATTGATGACATGCATATCATTTTCCTATTCTTTTCTATGTTCTGATTGTATATCAACTGTATATTAATGTATTATATGTTATAAGTATCGTATGCTCTCCAGTGTTGGAGGAATAAAATAATCTATCTATCTATTTTTACAACAATTTTATTCTCGAATCTCTCTTTGCAAAAATTTACCCACGAACCTCTTTTTACAACACTCTTACACACGAACCTCTTTTTACAACACTCTTACCCACGAACCTCTTTTTACAACACTCTTACCCACGAACCTCTTTTTACAACACTCTTACCCACGAACCTCTTTTTACAACACTCTTACCCACGAACCTCTTTTTACAACACTCTTACCCACGAACCTCTTTTTACAACAATCTTACACCCGTACATCTCTTTACAACAATCTTACACTAATGGGTCTCTTTACGACGACTTGATCACACCGATATTATTCTATGTTACAGGGATGGCAGACGACCTCACCCTCTACGTTTTGGCCGAACTCTCGGGTGGAGCCTTGGATAAAATGATTACCAGTTTGTTCAATTATTTTTATTCAATTATTTTATGTTATTTTGAAACAGTTATATGTACGACATGTAAACCCTAAAAGGTAACTAAACTCAATATTATTTCATTTAATATATCATAGTTTTCGTTTAAGTAAAAACATGTGAAAAAAATAGTCATGTCTGAAAAAACCTTGTATTTCGGATGAAAATTACTTTAGATTAAACATATTTATTCAGTTCATATATACAAAAATAACAGTACAGCAATAATAAAATAAAATGGATTAGAAAACAAGCAATGTAATTGCTTATACTAATTTCTTTCCAAATTACTTAAGACTATGAAAAATAGAACTGGGTTCATAATTTCAAATGTAAAATCAATCACATGGAATGATGCCCATTTAATCTCATTGTAATTAAGCTGCTCGAAATACTTTGGAAATGTCGAATGTGCGTCTGGTGCATCATGATTTCATTCTTTTTTTCAAAATGTTACATATGTTTGCATAAAATGCAGATTCAATGACCTTTCACTTTTATTTATTTTATTCTTATTTTTTGTTTTTGTTTTTATAAGATGAATTTATTATAAATGTTTAATATGTATCGATATTATGCACATTACATCTTCAGACAAGGAAAGAGTCATAAAGGCCTACGAATCATTCAAGACAGAGAACGCCAGAATGGAAGCGGCTGTACCATCCGCTATTTCGCCCAATCCATTTTTAACGGTAATCATCTCCCTTTTTAATGTTCACAACATGCAGTCATTCCATTTTATTATTGCATTTTGTTTGTTAACTCTGTATGTCGGTAATAGGTCATGAGTATTTAAATAAAAGTTTAAAGTCCAAAGTTCAAAGCAATTGCTAAATTCGAAATAAAGAAAAAAAGTAAATTATTTCGGGAAATGAGTTATAGATCTGTCACTGTAGCTGGCGTTAGGTGTTGTGTAAAGTGTTTTTTTTAATCGACGCGTAATTAGTTCTTAGTATGGCCAGGCCATAATGTGCCCCCCCCCCCTTCCACGACCGAGGTAGAATGGGCGTGGACCGGTCGATACACCGCCTTTCCATAAATTTCAGTGTACAATCCAGATCAAGCTGAGACCGAAACGTACATGCTTTGTTCTGTGGGTGTATGTAACGCCTTGCAATTTCAATGTGTGTATACCACGTGATAAATAACGTCATATATGCTACCTCGAAAGGCAACATTTTGCTTAAAATTAAGACTTAAATCAAAGATAACTTTTACTACACCATTTAAATGAAACAAAGGACAGTATATGCCCAACGTTCGTTTTATTACCGGAGTTATAAGGTGATGAGTTTTATCAAACACTTCGATAAACCTGTTTCCAAAATAATGTGTTGACAGTGCTCCGTTACACGGCCGTATTGCGAAAAGGCTTGTCGACGTGTTTTAAGAAACTAAACTCTCTGGTAAAAGACCGAAGGTGGGGCTCCGTAAGCGGCGTAGACTGCGCTATGTTTCATTTAAAATGGTGAAGAAATAGTGAAGTTATCTTTGAATTTATACTCGAGGTCAATTAATGAGACTGCCACTGCCATGCTTTGATCATTGGGTGTATGTTGTGCCTCCGAATAACCAACCATTCAATACCAAAATGTTTTGAGTTTATCTTTTTATAAAGATACATGACATATAGGTCTTTTTTATTAAAATACACAAACATATTGTTCCACACTGACCACAAAACGTTAACTGACAGCCAGCACAGTGCACATTTAACATTCATAGCAAAACATTACCAACAACATTTGATAAAAAAAATACATATACAAACTTTCAATGCCCATTTCAGGTGAAAAATTCTCTAACAGCTGCAGATTCTTCAATCACGAACTTCACTACTAACGATCCGATAGCTCAGGTATGTTCGATTTAAAGCTGCACTCTCACAGATATACCATTTTTACAACTTTTTTATTTTTTGTCCTGGAAAGAGCAATTTTGCGTAAATATCTGCAAACCAATGATATAAGATTACT